>NC_060278.1:102275968-102500681 GCF_021613505.1 Equus quagga | reverse complement strand
CCATCTATCCATCCATCCATCCATCCAATATTCCTTGGTTTTCTTCTAGGCAGCCCATCGCTAACCTCTGAAGACAGGGGCTGTGCCTCATTTATCCCTGTAGCCCCACCCAGTACACAGCACAGGATGTTGAAAATAATAGAAATTAACAGGTATCTATTGAATGAATAAGAGAATGACTCGCAACTACCTACTCTCTGTCCATGGGTCAGTTTGATTCGTCCGGCCTTCCTTCCCTCACGCAGTTTCCATGCCTCTTTCATATTACTCCTGGAATGAGATTTGTGCCTTGGAAGATCTACCTGATAAGATCAGTGTTGGCCCAGCAAAGTTTTAGTCCCTCACCCCACAAATTTTCCTTTGCTCCTCTGGAAGCAAGGGCTGACTTTTATTTTTACTCTGCGTTTCTCTCTATAGAAAATTAAAACATCTTAATCCATAAATGGGTTTGCTGAGTGTATCACTCGTCACAGTTGCTTTTTTCATGAGAGAACTATAGGAAGTCTTTCTTCCCCTTTTAATTTTTTTTTAAAGTTTTTTCTTTTTAACAAAGAAAGTTGTAAGTTTCCATTGCTACTGTTTTATCTTGCGTGACTCTCCATTAACTTGTTCAATTCCTTCCCTTCACTGGAGGAGAGCCGTTCAAAGTACGTGACCCAGAATTCAAATTGGATTTACAAACAAGTATTCCTGTTTATTTGTCAGAGTGCAGTGGCGGATTCAAAAGCTAAACCAAAGCACAAAACTTTTCTTGTGGAGTGGGTGCTAAAGGGATTGCGGTCTAAAATGAAAATCAGATCACTGTTTAAAAAAGAGAGAGAGAAAATAAAAAACCAACCTCACACAGTGCATTGTTAGACATTTGAAAACATCTCCGTGTTCCTTAAATGTTCTGCTAAGAGTACTAACAGGTCAGTCCACAGGAAATGCAAGAATACGTTATATTTTAATCAGGGCACATAAAACACTGTCGAGAATGTTATGTTGCCCAGGGGAATGCAGCGAGCAGGGAACATTTACAAACTCCAGGTCAGTCTCCTCATTACATCACTGTGAAAAAAGGAAATTTATGAGGTTAAATTATATGGATGTTATATATTGGAACTGTTAACCCATTCCCAAATGAGAATGTTGGCTGAAACAGCCAGATTCCCTGAGAGAAATTTCCTATTGTGGATGTTTTTATGGTAACTTTCCACCAAAGAGTGAAGACATATTCTTTGAAGATTATGAAATGAATTAAAAAAATAGAAGTCTAGCAACAACAACAACAACAAATTCCAATTCCAATAGAGAGGGCACCTGAAAGAGTTACTTACATTATTCTTCTCTGGAGATAATAATGCAGAAGTTACTTTCTGGAACTTACTCGTGATTTATTTCATCTATTCCTCATCTAAATGATTGGAAACACAGATGTTGATGCTATAACTTTGCTTCCAGTAAATAATTCCTCAAAGGACTCACATTTGTTTAACCTTAGTCACAAGCTGATAAAACTTATTAAACATTTATGGAAGCAGCAACACAATTTTGTTGGTTTATGTGTTTGGCAGGTTTGGAAACTCATATCCCCAACTTTTCCACCTTCTTTTCACCTCTCTAAAAGAAAAATGTCTTCGGGGAAGTTCCATATCTGGATTTACGGAGATTTTTTTCGCCCCTTATTCTTTATTTCTTCATTTGCGGCTGCAGTTTGACAGTAAACAGAAGGGCTGCCACGCTGATCTCAAAGAACAATAATTAAACCAAGGGGACGGCAGGCAAGATGCTCCTGTGGGATCGACAGAGGAAGAATAAAAACCCCACCAGGGAACTGTTTTCTTATGATTGCAAGTCTGCTTCTCAGATAAGCAAACGTTCACATGTGTAGGATGCGAGCATGCATTTATTCATTCAAAAACATTTACTAAGAACCTACTATATTCAGTCCTGGGGGCACAAATAACCTGGCATCTAAATATTCCAAAGGCTCCGGGAAGCTTGGATAACAGTTCGTTCATTCATTCCTTCGTTTATGTATTCAACAAAACAGCTGTTGTGTTCCAGGTACAGCAAATGAAATGGTTCCCAGGATTTGAAAGATCAGTTCCGGACATGATATAACGTAGACAAGGAAACAGAAATTACAACAGAGTGTAGAGTCTGCTTTCCTGTATTATCTGTCACTGATACCTTCCTCATCTAGTGCTCGTTTTCCTGGGTGGGGGAAATGGGTGTAACTATGGTTCTGTTTCTCACTCACCCGGGGCCGTACCCGGGAGGACAGGGACAGTGACATGGAGGCACCTGTGGGGAAGTACACTGTGATGCCGGCTCCATCTTCACGGGGACAGCTTGGCGATGATTCCCTAGTAGCTCAGCCTTGGCATGAACATATGCATGTACCGAGTCCACTGCTAACACAAAACTCATGCATAATAAGGGCCTTTTACATGCTCCCCTCAGCCCCAGACACGCACACTAATGCCCACAACACGCGCAATCCAGCCGTACATGAAACATACATCCACAACACACATAATATTCACAGCTCATACCTGCAATAAAACAGACCCACAACGCACACACACACCCCCAATCTACACACGCAGCACGCCCACCTTATATACACATGGATAACAGATCCCCAACACGCATACACACACACACACACACACGCTCTAAGGCTGATGCTGGGCTTGGTTGCGAAAGGCATATGGGACCACATGGACCCTCTAAACCCTGGGGTCCTATCCTATTAATATTTCTACCTCCAGGACCTAGCTGTGTGCCTCAATACACATTTGCTAAACTGCAGTGGAACTGCTTACCCAAGTCAAACGGCAGGTTGACTGTTGTTAATGATTCAACTTGGAACACTGGCAAACAAATCCAAGAGTCTTTCCTCTCCTAACCGCATGCCCCCCTCATTCCCATGTAACCCCCACGGGGCTCCAGCCTCAGTATGCGAATAGTTGTCCAGCTCCAAAGCTCGATCTGCTTCAAACTCCGAGGACGAATGCAACTTCTTTTACACCATTCATGCTTTTCTTTCTACTTCCCTGTGTTCCCCACCTCACCCCAAGATGGCTAATGACAGTTTTTTGACGTACTTGGAATTAAACCACGTCGATGGCTGAGTCTCACTCATTATTGGGATTATTGACATATTTTATTTACATTCAGTTTACTTACTTCAAGCAGACATTTAGCAAGTGCCTGCTAGGTGCAAATCAGCCATTAAATTTTTGGTAAGAGAAGTGCATATTTCAGTAAAGACACCAAGAATGTTCAAAGTATGAAATATTAGCTGTTCCACTAATGCTTCTTTTTCTCGACTGATTCTCTTACAGCTGTTTTTCTCTACATAAATTACTTATTCATTATTACTAAATTATTTTTATTGTAAAAATTCCCAAGGATATTTAATACAGGATTGTGTGTAATAGTGAAAACTTTAAAATATGCTAAATGTCTATAAGAGAGGAGTTGATAAATGAGTAAGAATGCACGTTCTTAGGGTGGAATATTATGAACCAGATAAAAAGGAATTAGCTATATCTATATTTTTAATGTCATCTCTCTCTCTTTTTTTCTCAACCTACCTATATACTTAGATAGAGTCTAAACATAAAGTTACAAAACAATTTGCAAAATATAGTGTGAAACTACTTACATAAAAAAACTTTAAATGTATACAGATAAAACTATAAACTATAAACTATAAACAATGGAAGATACACACACCAAATTCATAATAGTATCTGTCTCTGGCGGGGGGAGATGATACTATTTGCTGAGTACTTATTACGCACTCAGCACTGTTCTAAGCATTTACTAAGTACCACTTTTTATATCCTCATAATGGTGCTTGGAAATAAGAGCTCTCCTCATGCCTGTTTTGCAGGACTGAGGCATGGAAGTTGTAAGCTTGCTGTTCCAAGGAGACTTACCTTTATCTCTAAAGTTTAATTCCTTTATATCTGAAATTTACTGATCAAGTGAAATAAGCTCATCTTATTATTGGCAGTTCTTTTCTCTATTCCACCTGATTGACTATTCCCATCCAGCATGAATAAAGAAAAGATTTATGTTAAAGACAATAAAATATGATGATAATTTCATTCTATTTCTCATTAAAATAATCTTAAATCAGATGGTTAGGCAGTTTGCCAGACTTTGTATTATTACAAAGGTTTGTTTCAAAATGCCACCCATGTTTTAAAAAAACACACAAACAAAACCCCTAAAACACTGCCATCAACAACTAAAAACAATTGTTGATTTTTTTTTGAAAAAGATTCTACCATGATTTCTGCTGTAAGCAACATTTTCCCTCTGAGATACGACCCCTTGAATTTCATGGTCATCTTTTCTTTTTTCATATTATTCAGAGTACTCATTTAAATGTCACCTATAATTAAATACTTCAAGTAAGAAACACCTTTTGAGACCCTGACCATAAATATTATGAGGGACTCTAAAGGGGAAACCTGCAAGAGGAGTTTTCATTTGCTAATATAAATAACGGGCAGCATCAGTGCATGTGTTCTGTATTTTTGATGGCCAGGAAGAGTCATGGAGCCCGCAAGAGATTTATGGGGAACATATGAGCAGCGTCTGACTCCAGGACACATCCTCAAAGATGCTGTAGGAAGTGGGTGAGCACAATTACTTACTGAGACACCCCAGATGGACTGTGTTTTCATGTTTTCCTCTACTTTTGTTTAATAAAACAGGAATGGACTTAGGAGAATGCCATTGTGGAAAGCTCAAGACGTTTTAAAGATCTTTCTTTTTTTTTTTTTCCTTCTTAGGCTCAACTTTTAAAGATGGTGTTTAGGAACTTAGATAAGAAGAGCGATCGTCTTTTTTTTTCTTTGACACAATTGACTGGAGGAAGCCTGGAGGACATAACCTGGAGGAAACGCTCAATTTCAGTTCATGCCCTTGGTGTGCATGTATCTACATGAGACTGCAAATGTTTACTTATGTGACTCTTCGCTATTAAACGTTAAAAGCTGTGAGAAGCAGCAAAACATTGTGTCTGAGCCCTTGGACTCTGATAGGCAGATCTGGGTTTCAATACATTACCTAAAAGCTTGTGTGATATTCAAGCTACCTGAAATTTCCAAAACTTAATTTCCTTATCTCTTTAATGGGTCAATAACAATAATATCCAGCTTTTGGGGTGTTGTGGGGAGAGATTTTACGTAAACCACCTGTATGCAGTCAATGCTCAGTAAATGTTAAGTACTAAGTGTGCGCTCTTTGGTTTAGTGTTACACAGGTCAATAAATGGTAGCCATTGTGACAATGACAATTATGATTAGTATCATCTTCCTCATTGTTGCCATCATCATTTTTTTCACATTCGCTCACGGAGGCACAGATGCTAGACAGAAAGGGCTTGGAAATCTGATTACTGGGAGGAATCAAGAAAAAAAAGAGAAGGAATCAATGAAAAAAGAAGAAGAGGCATCATTGGAGAAAGCATGAGAAAATAGGAAAAAGATAAGAAGGCGGGGGAGGTTCCGAAGAACAAAGCCAGGTTTTCTGCCTTTTCATCGTGTACAGTTTCCAGAATTTTAGAGAGCGTAAAAAATAAAGAACCAGCTCCAGGAGACTCCTTTTGTTTGTTTCTTGTCTCTTGACTCTGGTACCCAGGGTGCCAGCCAGCTCCCAAGCAGACGGAGCTCCTGTTATATATTTGCGGATTGCTTTTTTTCTTTACTGAGGGATTCTCTGGGCTCTGATGTTTGGTGCTGTGACCAGGTAGACAAATGCATAAATGGATGCATTTCCCTGTTGAAATACATTAGGGAAAATGGTCCCCACCATTTCTAAAAACGTAGGCAATTGCCACGAGAAAGTGGGAATGAAAAGAGAGACTACTTATATTTTTTCTGTTGACTAAAAGCCAAAGGTGAAAATGGACCCCTCAAATAATTTTTAAAATGTTTAAGTGCTTTGGCATTTGGAATCGCGCACGAGAGAGAGGAGGAGGAGGAAGATAAGAAGGAAGAGGAGAAGAAGAAAATTATTCTCCCTATATCCTGTAATTCAAGGCCATAGTGGTGCTTAAAATTCAGATTAATGGGCCTCACCCCTGTCCTATGAAATTAGAACTGCCAGGCTCTGGCCTGGGAATCTGCAAATATGCATTTTAACAAGTTCTCCAGGTGATGAGGATACCAAACAAAAGTTGAGAACCACCGCTCTATTCCAGATGCAAAACCAGAACATTATTTGCAGTCTCTCCGTATTTGCAAAATTTCCTTGGCCAGTAACGACTTTCCAGAGTTTCTCTCTGATATCCTGGGAGGGGAAATTCCTTCTGGTTTTCAAAGTTTTTTGAAGTTTTAATGAAGGCCTCTGTTTTCCGGGCGTTTCTTTGACCTGAGTGTGACTTGGCAGTGACTTGCTCACAGCTGGTTCATGAATGCCTTGACCTACCCAGGCCCTGGATGTCTATAATGTCCTCACATTTAGTCATTCTGCCCCATCCTCATGGTTTGTGCAAACATCCTCCTCCCAACTACTGCTCTCTTTATGTATCTCCTTACAATGATTCCCTCTCATATTTAATTACATAATTCTATCTTAAAGTGAAAATTTACATCACTCCAGTCAGTGGAAAGCCAGTGTTGTTTACCATAAATGAAGGTAATGGGACAATGAAAATCTCGGTATTATTTTATTTTTCAGTGGATACCGTTGCTTGTGAAAGTCTCTGAATTTGAGCTCTGCTCTTTCTGATAAACAAGCACGAGAAAGGTGTTTAAGACAGGCTAACACCAAATAAGAGTTTCTTCTTGATTAAATCAGAGGAGTTGAAATGGTGTTGAAAAAGGGACAGCATTTCCAATTTGTGCGTGACTCAGTGCTGCTTAAGACTATCTACCCCCAGCGGTACGACAGCCCGTGATGAGGCAGCTCTGGCTTAAGAACCCTTCAGAGAGCTGCTTGCTTTCCTCCTGAAAACACTGCAGAAAGCTCAGGCCGGCTTGGGCAGAGGAGACAGACAGCCATTAGGAGTTTCTATGGGAGGAGATGGTGGTTCGGGTTAGCCGTCTCTAACCTTTCTCTCCAGAGAGGCACCGTCGTCTCCTTGGGTTTTCTTACTTTGACTCCTAATAACCATGTTACCATGATTCATTGTTTCAAACAATATTTATTGAGCACCAACTATGTGCCAGGATTTGTGACACAGAGCAAATAAGACATAAGGTCATGGTCACAAGCTCAGAGTCATGGTGACGATTTTAAAATTTAACATTTCTTGAGCACTCACTGTATACACCCTTTACTGAGTGCATACCTTTTATGAGGCATTGTTCTAAATGCTTTGCAAGTGTTCCTATCTTGCTCCTCCCAACAAGCCAAGAGGACCTTTTTGGTATCTCTACTTTACCAGTAAGGAAATCAAGGCATGGAGAAGATGATTAACTTGTTAATATAATGACTAAAATTTATTGACCACTTACCATGTACCAGGCAGTGTGCTCAGCATGTTATCTGATTTATCTCAATTAGTTCTTGTAAAAACCCAATGAGAAGAGTCCTTTTATAGGGTCTGTTTTGCTAATGAGGGAATTGAAAGTCCAGGAGGGAGAAGTGCCTAAGGTCACACGGTGAGGAAATGACCCATTGGAGAGAAATTGAACTGACTGGACTGTCTCACTCCAGGGTCCACCCCCAGCCCTGACACTGCCTTGTCCGAGGGGGTGGGGAGATGTGTGAAGACGGATTCCAGGACTTCATGAAATGTGCTTTGAAAAGAGTGGCCTCTTCCCCTGTACAATCACTTCTAGAATAAACGCAGCTCCCAACACTTTCCCTTGTTTCCTCTTTGGCTCAGAAAACGATAGACTGACAATTTTCAGTAACAACCTTGCATATAACTAGAGGAGAGAAGTAAAAGAA
The DNA here is from genome assembly GCF_021613505.1 of Equus quagga. NCBI lineage: Eukaryota > Metazoa > Chordata > Mammalia > Perissodactyla > Equidae > Equus > Equus quagga. The sequence continues at coordinate 102,492,773 of NC_060278.1, read as the reverse complement.
AGAATTAGAGAAAATATTCATAGGATAAAGAGTTAGGATTTTCACATACAGCTTTCAGTGTACTCTTTTTCACTCACACCCACCTGCAATTTGCCACACATCTTGTTGCCCACCTTTGGCCCAAGTCTCCCGTCTCCCCCAAGGGCAGGCTGGCTCAAGTCACCACCAGCTTTTGACTGGACTGATGCAGGTGCCTCCTAAGTGGTCGACCTGCTTGCAACTCCCTGATAAGCAATATGGCTGCCAGAATGATCTTGTAAAAACCTAAGTCAGATGCTGTCTCTCCCTGCTCCCTCAGCCTCCAGGACTCCCAGTTCAGTGAGAACACTGGCTCTGTGGCCCCAGAGGTCTGGTCTGCCTGTTCCTCTGCCCTCACCACTCACCCTCCTTCCCTTGGCTCCAGCCACCCTGGCCTGCCTGCTGCTCCTCCAGTTCCTGCAGAACGTTCCAGCTCCAGACTTGCAGACGTGCCTGGAACTGCCTTTCCTGAGAGTTGCACTTTTCTCCCTGCCCCTTCACTCAGAACCAGTTTCCATATCACTCCCAGAGAGAGGTCTTTCCTGACCCATCTTATCCAAGACAGAGCATCCTCTTGTCGCGCTGACCCCCTTGCCCTGCATTAATTCTCTCTGTTGCACATACCACACCCTGACACGATATGACTTAGGCATCTGCTTGCTTGTCTGTGACCTGTCTGCCATACTAAATGTAAGCTTCAAGAAGGCAGGCTTTTGTCAAGTGTATTCCAGGCTCTAGTTCCAGCACCTTCTACAGTACCTGGTACACAGCAGACCTTCAACAATATTGGTTCAATAAAAGTTCCAAGGCAGGCAGCAAAAATTCCCAAATGCTTTCCACGATCCCAAATCTCTTTGTCCTAAGATCCACCTTAACCAGGCGCCAGGTAGCCTCCTTCCCTCTCCCGGGCACTTATCTGACGGTGACAATTAAAAAGTGAAGAAGGCGTTACCAAGAAACAGCCGTTGCCTCCTCCTATTAGCCTAACAACTCCTCAGGTTTGCTGCCTTGGGCCTGAGGGGATGAGCACAGGTTTGCTGGTGGGGGATGGTGAGCACTGCCAAATCCTGGGAGGCTGGGCGCATCTGGAGAGCTGAGTGGGAGCAGCGGAGCTCAGGGGTCAGAAATGAGGATCTCCAAGCCCTCCACCTCCAGCAGCAATGCTCCGTCAGGGTCCCAGCTTCAGGAGGACGCCTACAAAACCATATTATCAGGAAGCACTGTCTATAACATGAATAAACCATATTTACTGCAAAAAGGTGAATTGCTCCTCTTCAACTAAAGGCAGACAATGTTATGAACAAAATATAAGTTTACTATGAACATCACAGTCTTGTCATTAGTATTTCCTAAACTGAGACAAATTCAAACTGCAGCCATGATCATAATTGGTACAGAGGTTTGCAAAAAACAATTTTAGATGTGTAAAAGAGACCCTTATACTCAAAAGTAATGAATCAGCATACAAAGTCATCCACTAATTAAGGTATTTATTCATTCATTTACTTACAGCCTCATTTATTCACGCATCAGGAAATATTTATTTAAATAGTGCCTAATAGGTACCAAGGACTAATTCAAGGGCCTAGATTTCTCCCAAAATTCCTACAGAAAAAAAATAACAATAGGGAGGAGAATAAACCCTTCATTTATAAAGACAATCTTATGCCAGTGCCAGGGACGGTACTATATCACATTATCTACTCGTCACAACCACAAATGTGAGGTGAGCAATATCAGGTCTCCATTCGACTGATGAGGAAACTGAAGTGCCCCCGGTCCAGGAGCTCCCTTTAAAGCACACTGCTGGCTAGTTAAGCAGGGATCCCAGATTGGCATGGCTCTTCACCTTTGCCTTTCACAGCCTCACTGATGTCATCCATCCCAGCACCAGTCATTCCCTCCATAAAGACTGGGCATGTGTTTCTATCTCCAGGTGCCATCTCTGTCCTTCTGAGCATCCTGCTCACCATCCCTGAGGGGCCCAGTAAGCAGAGTGGGAGGGCGAACACGCCCAAGGCCACCACTACTTTGAAATAGAAACGAGTGCCTATGTTCTATGAAAAATCCAAACAGATTTTTTTTTTTTACCCCTCCCAGGCACACCATCACACCAGAGTCAAATCTGGAAGGCCACACCTGATCTGCCACTGCCTACCTCTCCTGCCTCGTTTCTTATCCTTCTCTCCTGTCTCACTCTGCTCTGGCCCCCGTGGCCTCCTGCATATTCCTCAAACACGGAAGTTAATTCTGGCCTTAGGGCCCCTGGCACGCACTTCTTCATCTGCCTGGAAAGCTTCTCCCAGAGCTGTGCTTGGCTAGTCCCTCACTTCTTGTTCAGGTCTGATCAAATGTTAGCTCTGGAGCAATACCACCCCTGACCACTCTGTACAAAATGGCAACCCTCCCGGCACTCTGTGCCCCATGGATCCTGAATTATTTGTATAAAATGCAGTTAGTTAGAACTATTCAATATTTGATTACATATTCATTTGTTCATTAGCTTTTTGGTGTCACCCAAAGAGATATAAGCTGTGTGAGGGCAGGGGCTTTTCCCACTGTGATACCCCAGCACCCAGATCAACGTTTGGCACATAGTAGGTGAACAATCAAAATGCATTGGGTGAATGAAGGCGGGAAGGTGCATACACACATGAAGGAACGCTCAGGAAAGAGCCAACTTCCCCAATGATAGATGCCCAAAGATTCTATCTGGAGATGCCACGAAAGGCAGCATCCTCTGTCAAAGTTTTCAATACCCTCCCCACAGGTTTAGACATCCCAACAGACACAGGGGTAGAAGAATAGGCCCTTCTTCTACCTTCCTTGGCAAATTGTTATGGCTATTCTGGAGAAACTCTCCCAACAAGTTCAGTGAAGGGGTCTTTCAGGGAGCAGGGAGTTTCAAACCAAGCTCAGTCACTGACAACCTCAACCGAGTTCCCCTGCAGGTCACTCAGATCCCCATCAGTAATCCATGGGGGTTACGCGGGCATCTAAGGCAGAGGACTGTGATAAGGGTAAGACTCAGCTCAGATGTCCCCTCTCTGGCAGCCTCCCCCCGCCACCACACCTCTGCTGCCCCAACTTCTACTCTTACACTTTTGCTTTTATAAAACTACAGTCATCACAGAGCTTTTTCCTATATGAAAATTACCTTTTTTCTTTATTAATTCACTTGTATGTTCTCTAGCTTCCCCCATGTGGAGGGTAAGATCCACAGGGATCCATCCCATCCTCCTAACCCTGGGGACCCAGGGGACCAGAACAGGACCTGGCACATAGTAGGAACTCAAGAAACAGTTCCTGTTGAAATGAATGAATGTAAGATACAGAAAGCGCTGGGTAAAGCGCCTGGTATGTAACACGCACTCACATCGTGGCAGACGTCATCGTAACTGTTGTTGTTGCTGGTGCTATCATTACTATTTCCTGGCAAAGAAACATTTTTTCGAGCTGGTGCAGGGCTCCAACCAGCCTGGCATGAGTCGTTTCCAGAAGGAGAGGCTAAAACAGTACTCAGTGATTATATTTCCAGTTTTAAAAATCACAATGCACCCGTGTCTAATTTCTTTCAAGCCCTGAACCCCTAGTCCCACGATAATTGGTAGGTTGCTCATTTCCCTTCTGGTATAAATTTTTCATGGTCTGGCTATTCAGGGGAAAGACACACCAACACTAACTGTTTGGTGAGTCCCTAACAGTTTCAGTGCATCCTCTCAGCCCTGCCCTCATACAATCCTTTCAGAAAACCTGGACCTTAATTAAGAAGGACCATGATTACCCTCATCTTGTAGGTTGCAAAGTGAGGGCAGAGATTTGAGCAGTTTGCCCAAGTTTACATGACCAAAGAGAAGTTGACCGAAGGATCTGAACTTGGGTCAGGCTGACTCCTGAACTCACATCCTTATCCTTTGAGTAGGGTTTCTCTCTCAAGCTTGCCCAGGGCCAGATAATTCAAGAGGGCAAAGCTGTAAACAGAACCCAAGCCACTTCCTCCTACTCCACAGCTCCATCCACACTCTAAATCTTAATCCCAGGAGAGAAAACACGAAGGAGCACAAAGCCGTGTACCCAACTTTCTAATAAAGGAAAATAGCCAAAGGCAATTCTGATACAAAAACATGCTTATAGCTTTTCGTTTCGGCCTTTCTTCTGTACCAAATGGTACCAAACACATAGAATAGCTTTAACTCTTCTCTGCAGCATCATCTTGGCCCAGAAGCTATTCCTATCTCCCTGGGGTATCAGAGAGAGGCTTCTAAATACACAGAACATTCTAAGGATCTGATAAATTGAAGTGATTTAAAGTAAGCTCCTTGCAGTTTGTACAGAAATATGCATATGCTGTTGCTCTCTCTTACACAAGTCATTTCTCCCCCTTAGAGGACCTCAACCTTCTCTCTCCTTTTCGTGTCTCCCATGTCACCAAGTTTCACAGATTTTTCACGATGCAGTAGAACATTCGGGAAGTTTCTTCTGAATTCATTGCAAACAGAATGGCTGCTGCCAACTCTGTTTTTATCTCATTCTGCCCTTCATAACTATTTTCATTAAAAACAATAACTGTATTCTGCCCACCTTAATATCTAAACTGTTTAATTTCCATAGAAATGACTTCGCTGTAGCTTTAAGAAGCAAGCTCATGGGTGATTTTAGAGTATTCATTCAGTTCTGAAAGCATTCCACTAATTAAGACCGGTGATCTTAATTTTTGTACTAACAGAAACTGCAGACCACTCTTTTTTTTCTTTTTTTTTTTTAAACCCACCTTAGTGTCTAGCAGCTTTACGGAACCACGAGGCTTTTCCTTTAGCATAAATGGACACTACAGCTTTTCAATTAAATTAGTCTTTGGAGAGAGGTGCAAAGGCGCTAAAAAGCTCCTTAAAAATCTTCGCTGCCTCACCGCTTCTCATTTGCCAAGGGAAGATGTGTGGTTAAAATGCACTGCTGTTTTCTTCTTACCCTGCGAAACAAAGTTTTCGATCTTGAACCCTGGGCTAGCTATATGACAGAGCTTGAAGAGGTTTTACTTTTAGTTTGCATGCCCACATTTGGTTTTCTAAAACTATTTTTTAAAAATGGGATGTGCATCCTAACGTCCTACATCTTTCTCCACCCAGAGAGGACTTGATCAAGTCCAGCTCCAGGTTGGCTAGTCGGTACGGGATCCTGAAATTGTTTTTTAAAATAACACAGATGGAAAGGGAACCCTCATTTCGATGAGCCAAATTCAAGACAAATGCTTTCCAATAGGACCCAGGTATATTTTTTTCCCCATGTAATTTCTCTAAGCTCATTATCTCTAAAACTTTTGCCTTGTGCATTTCCCTGTTGTTAAGCATAGCTAAATAATACTCATATATTAATAATAGGATTATCTAGCCGTGTCTCTTGAATTTTAATTTCTAAGATTTTAAACAATTTTAGGCATTGCTTTGGCCTCCCAAAATATTTGAGGATGCTTAGAGGACATCTTTTTCTGTAGAGGGAATGCAAAAGATTGAGAGAGGCAACAATTGGAAATTCCACAGGGCTGTTTTAATGGCTTTCAAATCCCTCCGAATTATTGAATCATTTCACCCATGGAGTTTGCTTTGGAAACAAATATATCAGCCATTCCCACTTGCATCTCAGATTTCTTTGCTGTGTGTCTGTATGCAATGTCTTCGAAAAGAACCTGCGTCCGATACCCCCGTGATAGTTTCTCTGATGAAATGAGCAACATATACGAACAGGGCCACACGCTGGAGACACTCCGGATTAACGCCCAAGCGAGATGTGGAACTGCGTGTTTGTAGAGACACTTTCCTCTGAGTTTGCAGACAAAGTCCAGAAGTGGATATTTGGGCTCTAAAGTCTCTAATTAGTATTATTATTTTGTAAAGACCCAATGTATCTTGAAACCCACTTTAAATGCCATCCCTACCCCTTCTCCTGAGAAAAGTTCCTAAAACAAGTGACCGCAAGGTTAGTAGCAGAAAAAAAAGACAATTGTAAATCCAGTGAAAACAGTGTTATATGAGAGAAGCCTGTAAACAGATGGTGGTGTTTCTTAGCGCAATATCCAGGTATTCAAGTAAACACTCAACGAGGTCATTTCTTATGTGGTTAGAATGACTGAGCTCATTCATAATCGAAGAGCTGCTTGCCAAAGGTCACCCTAAGGAACAGGAGAAGTTCTAGCTTTAAATGGAACTTATAAAGCTTAAAATAATAGAAAAAAATACAAATTGTCACAAATTACCGAAAAATGGATCTAGAAACCTCTTCCAGGGCAAGCAGGCACTAGGAAGGGAGAAGGATGAGATCTCTCTGATCCAGACACAGGAAAAGACATTCTGTATTTATCACACCACTCGAAAATGAAAATAAATTTCTCCCAAAGAAAGAACTATATAAGAGCGTTCTCAACTGGCAAAGCAATAAAATTATTTGTGTGCCAGCTTCTTTTAATACCACTGTGATTTTTTTTTTATAAAAGTCGTTCAATTTGATTGTAATTAAATATGTAATGAAAAAGCTCTGCTTCAGGGAAGCAATGAGCGAGAGCAAGACACTCTCTAACTGTTAGTTTAATGTATTTCCAACTGACTTTGCATCAAATGAAAATGATACTCTGTGTATGCCTGGTCTTAATATAGAATTTGTTAGGCAATTCTGTGCTTTTTAAAGAGAACTTGGGTGGACCCAGGCATTACCTCTGAAATAGTGGCTGAGTCTTCCCAGACCATGACATACCTAAATAAAATTGATGGCACACATCCACTGATGGAAGGGAAGCTCACTCCGGACATTTAAGTCGTGTCAGCTAACTACAGACCCAGCACAAACATGAACAGGGCCTGGGTTTTCTTCCTGGCTGATCTTCCTAAGCTCAGCTGCAGTGATGAGCAGAAGTGCATCCTCTCGATGACCTTAAATACTGCGAGGCTCAGTGCCCCTTTAAAACCTGCTCAGTTGAGAATACGATTCCCCAGCCACGGGGAAGATAAATAGATCATCCCAGGTATTAGCCAGTTGGAAAAATTCCGTCAAATGAGTGAGATGTCGGCTGGGATGAAATGAAAGCATAAGCCTCTGTTGGAGAATGTGACAAAAGGCAAGATGCTTCCAGGGACAGATCTGCTAAAGATGGCTAGGAGGTATTTGTTGGGTGTGAAGGTTTTCCAAACGGTAGCAATAGAATCGAGATGAATGGGAGAAAAGTAAATGAAAGGCAGTGGAAAAATAATGCATGGTATTTCTGAGAAACGCTTCTATCCTCCTCAAAAGTAGCCTCGTTTGTCCAACCCCCAAGCCTCAAGAAGATTTTCATCGTCGAGAAGTTTCTCAGAGCCCCCTCTCTCTTACCTAGCTGCCACAAGAACTCCCTGTCACTTGCAATCTGCTGATTAGGGTTAATGTATTGTGTCCTGATATGGCAGATTAAAAATGAAATCAATAAATGCCTAAAACAAATGGGCTTTTGAGATGTCCCATTCAATCTGGATCTTTAAGTGTAAGGTGAGAGGTGGGAGAAGGAAAGCAGGAGGAGAGCGGGGAAAGGACCACTTTAGACATCAATTTCCATCCAAAACACTGGGTGGAGGATGTGGTTTCAAGGTATCTGCCCTTCCTTTTTCGGGGATCTGCCTTAAATAGTAAGAATAGCCAGAACAGTTCATGGTGCTGAGCCCCTCGTGGGGGTGTGTGTTTATTTTTTCTATTTCTCTCTTAAAAATCATACTCTTTGGGTAAGTGAAGGGGTCCATAGCATGTGGTATTTAAATCTTCAGTATGTGAACTTGTCTTTCTGAAGTATGTTTAAACAAAATGAGCGGTCCAGGGTCCCGACTCCACCCTGATTCCATTCTCTTGAATCTCATCCCACTTGCTAGTAAATTGAAAGGTAAACTTCCCCCTGAGCTGTCTGCCCCCTCCCCGTCCTGCTGGTTGAGTTTGCTGAGACCTCACTGGTTAAGCCAGCCATTGCTCTCATGAGGTTGAAAAGATCGCTCAGGTCATCGCTATACTCCATTGCAGTATTCAGAATTGTCCCTGCTGAATATGTTTCCCATGTAAATAACCTGTGCTATTAAGGTGCAAATTGCAACTTTTAAGTAATGATTGCTAATAGTCTAATGTTTACTGCCACACAAGGACATTCATGAAAACAAAATCTGCATTATTCATCTCCATATTAAATAAACAAAATAAATTGAGGGAGCTGTTGTTTCCTGCAAGACTTCCTCAGATCCGGATTATCAGATAGCTTCTGAGAGTCAGCAAGAAGGAAACATTTAATCTCTTTGGGTGGGCAGGCGAATTCGATAATTTATATATACATTAGATATTCATGTGTATATATTATGCCCAAACATTTTGCGTTTTATTGCAATTGGCTGGCATTATATAAAAACAATAGTTCAGGATGCTGAAGTAAAATATGTATTACACATGTGTGTACAGAGCCCGCGATAGACGGTAGAAAATAGAAGGGTTGAAGTGAGTCCACAATTTTAAATTTTTAACTACTCTGTAGAAACAAATAAAATACAAACAAATCAAAACACTGTTCTACCTTTCTGCTATCTTTTCTACCTTCCCTAAAATAGACAGGAGGAAAAGATGCTGGTATAGAATCCTGCAATATTTTCAGGCAAAGGTGGACGCGTTTTAGTGGTGAGTGAAATATACATCCACGGAAGCAAGCACACACATTCACACACATGCAAATCCCTGGGGTACTACAGGCTGCTTTCGAAACTTTTTTTCTTGCCCGAAGTCATAGTATGGTAGAATAGCATAGCTTTAGAAAGCCAGGAAGAATGATATTTCGGAGGGAAATGTTCTGACTTAGCTGTTTCCTTAAAGAGAACTACCTACCTCACATCCCTCCCCTTGAAGGGAGGAGGAATGTAAGAAATAAGGGCTAAAATTCCCCACCACTTATAATATCATCTCGTTCATTCTATCTGGATACCTGCTTTATTAGAAAGTTCTGTAATTGATTCCCTGAAACACGGAACTTAAAGCTAATAATGCAAAGGCATCCAACTGCCTCGAACCGTTCTGGGGCAAAGACAGTCTCAGCTCCGATTCACTCACAGGCTTTTTCTATCTTACATTATTCATTAATCAAGCTAGAAATCAAGCTTTCAACATCAGTCCATGGGAGTAATTACTTACAGTTGTGTGTTGTGTTTAATTTTAAGCGGTGATAAAAGTTAGCATGGCCACAATCCTAGAACCCACCTTTTATTTTCCCTGAATGTTAACTGGCTAAAGAATCCCAAAGTGGCGAACTTTACTGGTGAGAACCACCCCAGCTAAAGCAGAGGACAGCATCGACGACTTCAGAGGAAAGAAGCATTGCATAAAAAATATCTGCTTTATTAACATGTGGGCAAATAAATACCGTAAGAGGGGCCTCATTGTGTACGAAATGAATTATTCCCTTTCAGTCTGACAAGGGTTTCTACTTCTTCCAGTGAAAATAATATAAGCCATGAAAACAAACATATGAAGACACTAGGAAGACAATAGGCCAGAAAACTGAAAGTACAGCCACAACTTCCTAACGCACACACACACACTACAGTAAATAGATGAGCCAGCGCCAATAGATACCAGCTTAATGAAAAGGATCTAATTTAAATAATGTGATACAGCATCGTGTTACACACACCTGGATCCTCATTGATCAGAGGATAATTATAATGAAAGTAGTACAATTCTGAGCGATGCACTTTTTGTAATGAGCTTACCAAAGGAGACATGTCCAGTCATTCTGGTAATTTAAATTACTGCCTAGTTGTTGATGGCCTTTACCGGAACAACAAGGGGAAAAAAAAGAGTAATTTTCAGGGCAGTATCACTTCTTGCTGGACTGTTGCCCAGGATTCTCTTTTGGGACAACAATAAGGACGTTATCTCTAATAATCTAGCTACACTTAAACTTCTGTTGCCAGAACTAGATGGAAAAGGCTTACTCTTCTTGAGTCTAGAAGGCCAGTACACACCCCAATGCTGTCAGATTGCAAAGCATTCGAAGTTTTAAAAAAATAAATGAGTTAAATGTAGAAAGGGACGGGGGTAGGAGGGAGACGTTGTCTTCAAAAGAGGTAGCTAGAGTCGAAAAGAGAACACCTCACTGACTAGGCAAGTTCTAAATATATATGGTACTAAAAATATTGTAATTATTTTGCTCTTAGGGAAACAAATGGAAAATACACGAATCAAAGCTTTACAAATGACATTTCCTCATGCAATTTGAACCCATCTACACACAGTTACGGAAGCAGTTCTGCTCTCAGAAGGGAAGATAATTGTGGATGTTTCAAAGCACATGTACTGCCATTCAGGCTGGAATCAGGCCACGATGGAGTATAAGCTTGGTGGTCCAGCGTGTTCAGACACAAACACCCACTTGGCTCAGATCTGTAACTAACTCTGGATTTGTTCTGTGGAAGGCTTTGCAAAGTTATGAAAAGTGTTCCACCGAACTTCTCCCTAACGTCTGGCTCGAGTTGGAACAGGAGGAAATGTGGTGGTGGGTTTGCAGACCAGCCTTAACGGATGCTGTCTAAAGCATAAGGGTAAAGACAGAGAGAGGGAACAAAAAAGAAACTTAAGCTTTTTGCTAAAGCCCTGATTCAACCAAAGGACACAAAGAAATAAAAACGCCCACATTAAAAGCCAAACAAGATAATAATTGTGCATGTCTGGCTCTGAATCTAGAGGGCAAGGCTTGCGTCACTGGCACTCCGAGTTACCATGGTGAGTGATTTATTGATATATATCAAGAATGAATAGATCAAAGGCAGTGAGATGACAGGTGATCAATCAAATGTCAAATCAAAACTAGCAATCAAGTGGAAAGCTGATTTTTCAGTGGGTGGGTCTGGCAGGAGAAAAATGAACTTTCATATTACACTTCCGAGAAACAAAACCCCAGCATACTATTAAAAAAGCAATTAAGCAACCCAAAAGAAAAAAAAATCCTTTAGAAGGTCTATTGTACTGATCCATTAACCTGTTCCTCTCTTTTGGGAGGGGTGGTAAGCAAGGATTCAGATGGGATAGTGCCTACCATATGAATCAATTTCCAAAGTTTGCAACTCTCTCTGGGCAAAGAAAATCCAGAGCTGTTTCAATGTTCTGTGGGGCACTTTTTCCTCTTTTTTAAGAGAGGGGTGAGTGTTGATTAGATTTCCAAACGTGGATCTTTTTAGAAAACATATTCAAAGGTTCATTCCTTTGCTGGGGTGGTTTTTTCCACCTTGGCAATCAAAGCTACCCTCCTATGGCTCGCCCCAAAGCCAGCCTGCAGCCCGGGGCTTAGGCAAGTCTCACCCTTCAGCGCCCCAAACCCCAGCGAGAGGAGACGCAGTCCCTTGAGGCCAGAAGCCACTGGCACTGACCACGCGGAGGGATGCGGGGGTGGAAGGACTCTCTCCCTATTCGGCACCCCGATCCGCAACCCAACTTTGGCCCAAGAGGCAAGAAGCAGACTGGGAGAAAGTTAGGGGTGGGGTAGACGGTGGAGGAAAAAAAGTTCAAGGAGAGAACGCTTGGTGGGATAGCTTTCCCCCTACCCAACAGGAGCCTGGAAAAGAGGAGGATTTGGGAGATCGGAGAAGGCGAGAGAGGATGGGGTTATCAGTGGGGCAGAGAGGGGCACCCGGAGCCAACTCCCCCGAAAGCTTGGCGGGGAGTGGCGTCCTGGGGCACCCGGGGGCAAGGAGCGCGGGCGAGGAGCTCGGCGCGCAGGGCAGCCCGGGCCGGGCAGCCTCGAATCGGAGACGTTTCTCTTACCTGCCGCCCGCTTGGGTGCCTGTTGTTTCCTCCTTGGCATCGCTCTACTTCGCTCCAGTCCCACTTCTGGCGCCCCAGCCCCGAGCAGCGCGCGGGGGCCCGCTGTCTCTCTCTCCTCTCTGGGTCTCCTCCGCCTCCTGCCCGGTGGCTCCTAGGGCGTCACTCGGCCTCTGTCCCCCTGACGATCCCCCCTGCAACTCCTCCACCACGGACCAGAGACCCCCCTCTCTGGGCGGCAGACACGGGTGGCTTGCGCCGGCTGGTTTGAAGTAGAGGTTGGTTCTGCCTTGTTTGTTTGTTTGTTTTGATTTTTTTTCCTCTCTCTCTCTCTTTTTGTTTTTGCTTTTTGGAAATTTTTTTTTGTTTTTTTTTTTTTTGGTGACTGTTGAGACACTTGATTTCTTTATTAAACATCCAAGACCGGGTTCGGATGGAAGGGACGAGGGGCGCACACGCGCCACACGCACACGCGCGCGTAAAGATAAGGAAAAAAAAAGGCAATCCTGGGAAGGTAGTGGTTTCTTCTTCTTTCTCTTCTTCTTCCTTCTCTTTCCCTCCTCCTCCTCCTCCACCACCACCTCCTCCTCCTCCTCTTCCTCCTCCTCGCCGATCTCTATGGCGGATTCGTGCTGGGGGGAGAGAGAGATCACTCACTGTAGGTTTGTGGCTGCTGTCAGATCCCCGTCTGTGAGTGATATGCGAGAGGACAGGAGCGGGTTTGGGAAAGACAGAAAATCTGGAATTCACTCACTCACACACTCACACACACACAGACACACACAGACACACACACACACACGCACGCACTCTCGCTTCCTCTCACACACACTCACACCCCCCACATATGCACACACACACAAACACACACACACACACTCTCACACACACACAAGACAGGGCGAGGCGATGCCAGCAAACATCGATCCCGCTGAACAAACTGAACATTAACAAACTCCTCCTCCTCCTCCTCTCCCCGCGACCTGATGACAGGGAGAAATTTACTCCCCAGCCGCAGAGCGCCAGGCAGAGGGAGTCTATTAAAGGGACAGTGTCCCGCCAGGGAGAGGGGCTGGGGGCGGGGACCCGGGCGTGCCGCCGGGCTAGGGCTCCTCGGTGCGCCCTCTTCGCTGGTGCAAGAATTTGCCCACCAGGCGCGGGGACACCCCTCCAGGGAGGGGATGAGAAGGGAGGAGATGCGCGAGAAAAGGGGGCAGGGTGATGGCTTAACTCCGCCGCTGGGAAGGGAGACGCAGGGGGCCGGGTTAGCTGACCAGCGGGGACCTTTAACAACATTAGGAGGGTAAGAACTTGGGTTTGCTTTGGGCAGGAAAAGGGGAGGGCACCTTATCCAGTGATGACCTCCATCCTCCACTCCTCTGCGTCTCTTAGTCTGACCACAAAGATGTCCTCCACTCCCCTTAAGTTTAATGCCCCTACCCTGCCACGTTCTCGGTCATCTCCCGTCTGCCTCCTGGATATTTTAATAGCATATTCTTCTCTTTGTTTTGTTCAAAGAGTATTTATTGAGCACCTACTATGTGCCTGTTCTGGAGACACAGCAGCTGTAGAGAAAGGAAAGATCCTGATCCTCTTACTGTTTATATTCTAATGGGGGAGCACTCAATTCACCCCCAGATATCCAGTCTTTGCTTAAATGTCACCTTCTCCCCGAGGCCTCCTTTACTTACAATTTCACGCACACAGCCCCACTCCCTATCCCATTTCTCTATTTTATTTTTCTCCCCTGGGCTTACCAATGTCACACATCATATTATATACAGTTTTCCATTTTGTTTATTGGCCAAGTTCCCCCTCTAGAGTATAAGTTCTGTTGGGAGGAGGGATTTTTGCCTCTTGTTTACTATTATAGCCCAATGATGGCAAAGGACATGACGCATAGTAGGTGCCCAAGAAAATATTTTTTGAATGAATGAAAAGTAAGCAAACAGATAAGATAATTTCAGAGTGATAAGCCCCATGAAGATGTTGCTGTTGGGTCCTGTGACAGCATCTGAAAGAGGCGGCAGCTCTGGGCTCAGGGCAGGAGACGTCCTTCCAGCTGAGGCGTGTTCAAGCCAACATGTGCTTATAGAGCCCTGCTGCAGGCCAGGCACCTTTTGAGGTGCTGCGGACAGGTCTGAGCCTAGACCCTGCTCTCAAGGAGCTCTCGTTCCAGTGGGAGAGACAAACATTTAAAGGGGCAAGTGATGTGTGCTGGGGCAGGAGCTGTACTTAGCAGGGAGAGGTGACCTGGACCTGGAGGAAGGAGGATGCTTATCAGGCAGGGCTTCATGAGGAGAGTCAGGTCAAAGCTGAGTGCTCAATAGGGAAGAGGAGTTGGGCAAAAAGGGAACTCAGATAGTGATGCCCTTATAAGAAAAAGACAGGCATTGTCTAGGTCTTTCCAACTCAGGGCTTCTGCTTCCTGCACTGAAATCCACTGAGGCCCTTGTTAAGATGCACCTTCCTAGGCCTTATTCTAGAAGATGTTCTAACCCTGGTACATTTGGGCCATAATTCTTTGTTTTGGAGGCTGTTCTGTGCAACGTGGGATGTTTAGCAGCATCTCTGGTCTCCACTCACTAGATGCCAAACCCTTCCACCTGAGTTGTGTCAAGCAAACTTGTCTCCAGACATTGCTCAATGTTCCCTGGGGGACAAAATACCCCTGGTTGAGCACCACTGTCCTAGACCTTCTAAACAGAAACTTCTGGATGAGGGCTTTGGAATCTGCATTTTGAACAAGCAACCCCCCGCCTCCACAGGTGAACCTTTTGCTTACTCCCCTTTGAGAAGCTCTGTTAAAAAAGCCTTTGTTCTTTGGGAATCAGACATACTCAACATTGCTACCTATACAGCTGAATCAGGCTTAGATAGCAATATAATTTAGGAGTTCAAGGGGTGACATTGTTACTGTGGTCATTGTGATGGGGTTTCACCTGGCCAGCTCCTCAGTCCCCACTCCCCACCGTGTACCCACCACAACGGAGGCCTGAACAGTGTCATCTGGGACATGTCCCAGGTGCACCTCCCACTCATCGGCTGCCTTCGCCCTCCCTGGTGGAGCATTACCAAGGAGGACTAGTTCCACAAATATTTTTCTTAACAGTTCTTTGGGGCTATAGGAAACTTAACTTCCCCCATCCTGCTAGTCAGCCACAACATGTTATTGTCACTGTTTGCAAGTGCTGTTTAATCTTTGTTGTTGAATCATTTTTAACATCCCCACCTGGAAGGCAAGTGCTCATTTCTCCTTCTCATGTGTGTCGTTAACTTACTTACCCTAAATCACCCATGCGGACTCCACCCATGACCAGCCCCATCCTATCCCAGCCTAATCCTTAGGCAACCGAGGCAGAGAAAACTCTATGGCGAAGTCAACAGAAGGGTATTAATTCTAATTAATTCTAATTACCCAATACACCTTTGTGGAGCATTGCGATAGGGACCATAGCGTATTGACTAAAACTCCATAGTCCTGTAGTCAAGGAACTACAGTTATAGGATCAAGAGGTACGGAATTAAGGCCTGAACAGAAAGAAGACTGAGGCTGCGGCAAGTGCGCCATGAATCCGCCATATTCTGTAGAAGCCCCACGCCTGTTGATTTGGTGTTTGTGATACATTCAATGATTTAACAAATATCAGCTGTGTCAGGTGCCAGGCATTGCCCCAAGCACAGGAGACGCTGGGATGCATAAGGTAGGATCCCCGCCTTCCAAAAACTTCTGTTAAAATGACTCCAAAAGACTGGGAACTGGGAAGGAGGGAATTTGGGAGCTGGACCCAGCCTTGGAGAGAATCCGGAGGGAAATACGCAGGAGTAGTTGACTCTGGGCTGCAGAATCTCTCCCAGCCTTGCTCCGGGATTCTTTGAACTTTACTTTCACTCTCTTCTCTTTCTCAATAGCTGGTTATATAATGGGATGGGGAGGACTTAAAATACCTCTTAGGAAATCTACCTTTTAGCCAGCTACCAACAAATTCTTGGCCCCGCACTTCTGGAGTCTTCTTTCATTAATTTGCGTTTTTTCCTACTGCTGCTATTGTAGAGTATTTAGCTTGGTTATCATCAAAGAAGGTTTTGGTTACCCCAATGGGATGGGTAACACAACAGTACCCAGATGTTGTTTAGTGGTACAGACGCGACGTTGGAAAACGTTGAATTGCGTAGTGAAAAGGTTACTCCCTTCCCATTCTCTTTCAATCTGAGAAGTCTCAGTTTGGTGCTACCGTGTCTTTTATGCCTAATACTTGCTAACTTGTATTTTTCAACCAAGAAACCGCAGATCACAGGCTCAGAAGCCTGGGAGGAGCAAGAGTACCTGACTAGACTTTTTAAAAATGGTCTGTTTTCATTGAACTCACTTTGAGGTTACCTTCTATCTTAGTGAATGATACTGCTCTCCATTTATGGTAGCAATCTAAAGTTTAATGTAATTTATGGCTTTTAAAAATAAATATCTTTAAGAAACGATAGAGAATAGATAATGGTTCATGGGGGATGTGGAGATGGCCAAATGTGAGAAAGGTGGTACAGGCCTCACTAGAATTTGCAAAATACTTTGCTAAACCACCAACTCTGGCACTTTTGGAAACTTCTTCCAAGAGCTGGTGGCTTGGAATAATGCTATGTTTGGGTCTCCAGGGAACTTAGCATCCTAGGATCCAACACTCAAACTTTGGGATGTGTAAAAGCATGAACTGATCCGAACGACTCAACTGTATCTTGAGAACGCTTATTCCCACACCGGCTCAACATCCGAGTCACCTGGGGATTTTTTTTTTAAGATAAAGAAGCACAGGCTCCACTCCAGCCTTACTAAATTAGACCCCAGGGTGGAGCCAGAAAATCTGAAATTTTAAAAGTTCCCAGTGATTCTGATAAGGTGCCAGGCATGGGAACCTTTCCTGTGCAAAAGTTGAATTTTGTAACAAGTGAATCAAGTTAGTAGAATTTGTCGCATGCAAGAAACAGCCAGGGCATCTATTCTTGGATTCACTCAGCGTGCCTGGGGAACCTTTTCATTGCACCCATAGAAGTCTGTGAATGCCGCGTTAAAACAGGTGTCTACCATATTGAATTTTTTTTGATTAGTTTGCCGCTGGACTCCAACTCAATGCAATTAAAATAAATATTTGCTGAGTGCCTCCCTAGCGTTGGGTGCTGCTAATTACTCAACATTGGGGCAGCCTGTGAGATTCTCGAGCATCTCCGTTACTGCAATGCCTCCCGTACAGGATTGAGGGCTTTTGCATTTTCTTTTCCCTCCAGCAAGATTCCTCCCCCAGATGTTTCTCCTCTTCACTCTAAACTCAGGTGTCACCTCTTTTTTTTCCCACCCTATCTGTCCCACTTTCTCTCACCTCTCGTGGAAGTTACAACCATCTGTAAGCATCTTCGTGTATTTGTCTGTTTACTATCTGTCTCCCCTGATTAAGACGTAAGTTCTATTTGCCTCTATATCCCTAAGTCCAGCACAATATTGGTGTCAGTAGAAGATTGTGCCTTGTGGCATAGTGGTTAAGTTTGGTGTGCTCTGCTTCATTGGCCCCAGGTTCACAGGTTTGGATTCTGGGTGTGGACCTACACTGCTCATCAGCCGTGCTGTGGCAGTGACCCACATATAAAGGACCTCCACATATAAAGTGGAGGATGATTGGCACAGATGTTAGCTCAGGGCAAATCTTCCTTAGCAAAACAAACGAACGAACTAAAACCATTGCAGACTGATTGAATACCAAGCTGAGCATCTTGCAAGGAAAGATTTACTTTAAAAATGTCTGAGGCCCACCATTGGGCTTTCATCAGATGTGGATACATAGCGTTTCAAGCTGGGTGCCTCTTTTCCAATTGATACTGTCTTCCCCTCACCAATGTCCTTCCCTTTTCTCACTTTCCTCTTTTGTTTCTTGCCTCCTTCAGATCCTCCCTTAAATACTGCCTCTTTTAGGAAGCCTTCCTGGGTGGATCCCCTGTGATTCACACTTCTCTAGTCTGTACTTTCTCGAAACAAAGAGACTCAATATAGAGTATGATTCCACATATATGAGTGTATACCAGCAGGCAGAACTGATCTTGAATATAGGGTAGGAGTTACCTGTGAAAGTGGGCACAAGGAAGCTTCTCGGAGGCTGGTGTTGTTCTTAACCAGGGTGCTGGTTACATCAGTGTGTTCAATCTGTGAAAATAATGTCAGCTGCATGCTTACGATTTGTGCACTTCTATATATACACATGATGCTTCAATTACAAAAGCAGTGTTCTCTCTAGTGCTGTGTGTTATAATCAGCTGGGGTGAACTGAAAAATCCCAGTGCCCGGGTCTTACCCCAGACCCATTACATCAGTCTGTGAGGGCGGCATCCAGGCATCAGTACTTTTTAAAGCCCCCAGATGATTCCAATATGCAGCCAAGTTTGAGCGCCAGTGTACCATACAATTTTGCCCTCGAGGATATAATTTATTGCCTTCTTCTTATGTCATTTAACTCATTCAGGATATCCTTCTTCCCAGTAACTATTTTGTGGAAACTTTAAGGTGGCAATCTCTGGTTATTCTCTCCCCTCCCACAACACCTGTACAGCGTCATGTTGGTGGGGAGAGCCCGACAAGAGGAAATCCCAGATCGATCATGGAGAACGATAGGAAGAATAGAAGGCAGGATTTCGGGATAGAGAATAAGGGGTGGGGCCAGGGCCCCCTCTAGTCACAGGGGAGAGGGAAAACCATTTTGAGAAGGTAACGTTTAAACTGAGATCTGGAAGACACAAATCGCCCAACCGGGAGCCAAGGCCTGAAACTGGAAGAGATTTCTGTGCTTCTAGAACACAAAGGATGCAGCGGTCAGGGCCCAGGTTTAGAGAGCCAGAGAGGGAGAGAGGAGCAGAAATGACAAGGAGAGGTGAGTCGGGCTAGCTCTTGGAGACGTCATCAGTCATAATATTCAGTTTGAATTTTATTATCATAGCCATTGATAAATGCTAATTCATTTATCTACATCTTGAAACACCTCCTCCTCTAGAGTGGGCATGCTCCACCAACACGGAGGAGAAAATGTCCTGTTCTCCTCGGTGGGAATTTGTTCTCTGAAAACAGTTAAGGAGGATGACTGCAAAGTTTGGGGATGCTCGGCGTTGCCACGCTGGCTTCTCAGAATAAATCCTCCAAAAGTCATTAGGCTCTCCTTTGAAAAACTATTTTGATTTGGCTAGGTATAGAATTTTGCAACAGCAATTAAGCACTGTGTATATTTAAATGGGACGATTGCTGAGTGGGCAGGCTGGGGACACGGGAGCTGTTCAATTTCACATATATCACATTTTCTCCCTTGGAGCTGGCTACTTGCGGTTGGTGACAGTGTTTTGCTGCTGCTGGAGAATCCAGACCAAGTCGCTGGCCCAGTAATCCATTGCTCAACTTCACTAACCGCAGGGAGACATTAAGTGAATGTAAGGACTGGAACAGCCTGGAAACCATGTGACGAGCAGCCTTTAAGTTCTGGGCTCTGGTATATTTTATGCCACCTCAACTGTGCATCAAGCTCTCCTTCCTGGTCTCATTAGAACTGTGTGTCCAAAGGTGCCCCTCAACTTTCAGAAGCAAATAGAGAATGATATAATTCACTCTGAGAACACCTTTCTGTCTTATCCGGAGCATGTCTTATCTATTATGATTAGGCATTAAGCGTCCTATTGTCCTTAAAATTTCATGATATTCTACCCCTGCTTGCTAGGATTATGTCCAAGTGACTTGTCCTGGTTGCTGTTTTCGCCCATCAATACAGCTTGTCTTTTCTCCTTAACCGTTGCTGGGAAGGCCAACGCAGCTAAGGAACCCACAGGCTTAAAATGGCCGAATAGTCCAGGACTGTTGCAAATCTTCTTTCTAGAAGTCTTGTGTGTCTTGCTTTTGGTTCCCCAAGATAAAGATTTGAGAGCAAGTAGTTTATTTGGGAGATGATCCTAGAAAATTCCAGCAGGGAAGTAGGAAAGTGAATTAGGGAAAGGAAGGCAGTTAATACAGGGTGTGTTGTCAAGCAGGTCATCACCATGGGTAACCAGAGCTTGATCCTGCTGGGGAACGCTGGGAGTCAATGTAGATTACCCACTTCCGGGATATCCCTCCTGAGGGGTGAGAGAGCCGGGGTATTTATGCATCGACCCCTGCCAGTCTTTGGATGGGGCCGCTCCTGGGCCTCCCTGTAGGCAGAAAGCCCAGGTGCTGGCAGTTAAACCCGGGCATAAGGAAATGGGCAGAGCACCAGACCAGGTAGGCACCAGGGAGGAAATTTAAGTGTAGGTTTGGAATCGCAGACCTGCATTTAAAAAATACTTTCGCTACTTACTAAGACTATGACCTTGGGCAAGTTATTTAGCTTCTCTGAGCCTCAGTTTTCCTATCCTCTAAATGGGGATAATTATATCACTGATTCCACTAGGGGCACAGAGGGGATTGTATGAGCTAATGGAAAACACACAGCACAACACCCGTCATGTAGAAAGTACTCCTGCTTTTTTTAGCTTTTTCGTGATTTTAAAAGCATTTGTTGATTGACTATTGTTTATACAGTGCTTTCAGCTATATCTGAGGTCCAGTCTAATCCGTACTGAGGGATAAAACCAACATCAGCTCAATCCTCTCTACATTGGCAAAGGCACCAGTTTACAGAAGCCAATCAGGGAAGCTCAGATCCTCGTGCAGAAAATATGAAGGCAGCAGAGCACGAATCCTAGCCTTTGGCGGCAGAGCGCTCCTGCCAGCGCCCTCTTCTCTCCACAGGTGTATCCTCCTGCCTGCTGATGTTCAGTAAGCCCCTGCTCTACGCCGGGCCCGGGCCTGGGTGCTGGGATGCAGCAGGGAGTAAAGCATCTGCCTGGTTCTTAGGGAACTTAAAAGTCTGGGGAAAGACAGGCAAATTTTAGTAATGATAATAATAGCAGTTAACATTTATGAAGCACTTGGTGCCACGCACTGTTGTAAGCACTTTGCAATACGACCTTACTAATCCTTAAACCAATTCAACGAGGTAAAGTGCTTTTGTTGTCCCTGTGTTACGTATGGGGAAACTGAGGCAAAGAGAGGTTAAGTGACTTACCCAAGGTTATGGATACAGCAAGTGGGGAATCCTGGATTCACATCCTCCTGGTATGGTGCTGATTCTTATACTCAACCACCATGTATTACTCCCTCCTGGTGATGCTGCGGCCACGGTGACAGGTACATCATGAAATGTCTAGTTATCATATTGCTTTTCTCTGTTCATACTCCACAGCTTCAAAATTCTTAAACTTCAGCCTGCATATTACCTTCTACAAAGTTAAAACAAACCCCTGGGCCCCATCTCAACCATCTCAAGAGATTTTTTTTCAGGAGGAAGATTTGCTCCAAGCTAACATCTATTGCCAATCTTCCTCTTTTTTTTTTCTTTTTGCTTGAGGAAGATTAGCCCTGAGCTAACATCTGTGCCCATCTTCCTCCCTTTTGTATGTGGGATGCAACCAGAGCGTGGCCTGACGAGTGGTATAGGTCTGTGCCCGAGATCTGAACCTGGGCCACCGAAGTGGAGAGCGCCAGACCCAACCACTACGCCACCAGGCTGGCCCCCTAAGAGATCTTGACTTAGTGCATGTGGGGTGGGGTCTGAGAACGTGTGTTTCTAACAAGCTCCTAGATGACGCTGCGAGTCCACAGACCACACTTTGAATCGCTCAGGTTCCAACAGGGATGATATTTCCTCCCAAGGGATCCTTGACAATGTGTCTGGAGACCATTTTGATTGTCACAACTCAGGGGTGTGCTACTGGCATCTAGTGGGTAGAGGCCAGGGATGCTACCAGCATCCTCTAGTGCACAGGAAAGAATGATCCAGCCCCAAATGGCATGAGGGCTGAGGTTAGAGCCTGGTGGAGGGCATGGGGCTCATACACTTTCATCTGAGGATCTTATTTCAAATGCAGATTCTGATCAAATAGGTCTAGAGTGGGGCCTGAGATGCTGCATTTCTAACAAGCTCCAACCGATGATGCTGATGCTAGTGATCTAGGGACCACACTTGGAGAAGCAAAAGTGAGACCATGTCTTGCATAGCCACGGGTCTTGAATCAAGGCTTAGGGCACAAAGAACTCCTAAGAAATAAAACCCGAACGTCATCCTGAATTAGTTCAGAACAAAAGCAACTCTGAGTTTAAGTAATCCTGTCCACTCCCCCTGTAGCAAGTTTTGCCCTTAAAGAAGCACAGTGAGGCAGAGGCACTTGCAGCAAAGGAGATCTCCGTTCCTCTCCTAGAGGCAGTGGGGGGGGGGGGGGGGCGGGGGACAGAGCTTGGTGAGAACCGCCTTACTTCCGTCCTGAACGTCGAGTCGAGTCTATTGCTGCCTGCAACTGTGGCTTCTTTCCAAGAGCTGCGCATCGGCAGTGGGGTTTGCATCTGTCTGACTTTCAGGTCTGCCAATGTGAGATGAAAAAGTGGCTGTTTTTAAAATGGTTGCTCTCATGGGAAGGGAGTATGGGAGAAAATGGACTCTGTGCGTCCAGCCCCTAGAGATGGCACCCCAGCCCCTGTGATAAATGGCAGCATTAACAAGGTTTGGTTGAGAGGGGACCTACAGATTTATGACTTCCTGTCTCCGCCAGCAGATGTCATTATGGCTGACAGAACAGAAGGCCTTTCAAGAGCTAGCGGGGTGGAGCTAAGAAGAGGGGAAAAAAAATAAAATAAAAAGCAGAAGCCAAAACTAGTGTTTGCTCAGTGGTGCTATTGTTGATACTGTCATTTTAGGGGCACAGGGAAGTTTTACATTAAACCAATGTCTTGTAACATCTCTGAGGTCCAGCTTCTAAGATTTAGGCAGAATCCCATAAATGAAGGCCAAACTTATTCGCTTCCCTCCAATAAGAAAACCTACAGGATTTTGTTCCTGGCCCATTTGTACTTAAAAGTTCTCTACTTTGCACTGAATAAACATGTATTTTACCCTGGGACATCATTTTGATGGATGTTTAAATATATTTATTTTACAAATTCGGCAGCCTGCTCTGAAATTCCTTTGATATACATATGGTTTTTACCCATTTTTAAATTGTTTTATAAGTTGTCTCTTATTTTATGTGCCGGAATTTTTTGTTGCATTGAAAAATGGTATAAATTTGGTGTTCATCATTGGGCCCCAATACCCATCTTAATAAGTACAACGGCTAAAACGTACTTAACCGTAATTACAGGTCGCATTGTCACATTTCCCTTTGCTAATCTTCGCTTGAAAATTTACCTTCTGTAGGTAAAGGAAGCATTTTTTTTTTCCCAAGTTGATTCTCTTATCTAATGGACACTTGAATGTGTCCTTTGGGCTCAGGTAATCAGTGCCCCATACTGCAACCCAGAAGGGACAACTCTGGCAACAGAAGCTGGGTTGTCTTCAGTCCTGTCATCAGTGAATCATCCCCCATTGTGACCAGGCGACCAAAGTGGCTTGGCAGAAATTAAGAATCATGGAAGACGTCATGGAGGACAGCTACAGGGTCCCCTTTGCCCCGGTCTCTTAAAAACCAAAAAACTCATTTCAAGGAAAAACTAGATGGAGAGCCTTTTTCTAGAATTAATCAATAACTGTGACGTTAGTGCATATGTTGTAGCGCATATCAGATTTTTGAAATGACACTGTAGGTGTGAAAATGGCCACTCCATAGTCGCTTTTGTAAACCTCTTTGGAGTGGCACTATGGTGATGTGCTTAACTAACCCGGGCTCGGGGAACTCACTCTCTTTTTCTGGCTCTTCCTCTCACTACCTGCGTTATCCGGGGCAAGTTACTTAAGCTGTTTTCTCACCTGTAAAAGGTAGAGAATAATAGCACCATTCTCTTAGCGTTTTTTAAAATGAAGATCGAAAGCAATGTTCATGAAGTGATTAGCCACGTGCCTGGCCCATGGTAGGAGCTCATTGAATTAGCTATTATTACAATGATTAATGTTAAAATATCTTCCCTCTTTAGTATTTCACAGGTAGACATGCAGAGATGTAGACTGACTCAATGGCCACCCAGAAAAGAAATCCAATAATGATAATAGCGTTAATCGGAACTGTCACATATTGAATGCATACCAAGTGCCAGTCCCTGTGCTAAATGCTTTACAGGCAAAATCTATTGAATTTAATCCTTACAACAGCCTTATGAGGCCAAGTAATATTACTCCTGCTTTACATATAAAGAGACTCAGATTGGATCGTTAAACCAATCCTTCTCAGACTGTGATGCACACGTCAGAACCAGCTGGAGGGATTGTTAAAACCCAGATTGCTGACTCCCTTCCCTGGGGTCTCTGATTCAGTAGGTCTGGGGTGGGGACCCCAAGATTTCCATTTCAACAAGTCTCTAGGTAATATTGCTACTGTGGATCTGGGAACCACATTTGAGAACCACTGGTTTCAGTAACTTGCTCAAGGTTACACAATGAGTAAGTGGCAGAGTGAGTTTTCAAATTAAAAAATTTGAGTGTGTATGTATATATATGTATATATATATATTTTTTAATGTGCTCTTCACAAATACCTATATTACGTCGAAGTTCCTTATATCAAACTTTTGAAATAATGGTTGATGATTGAATTCATGGAGCACCGTGGTTTGGATAGCTACCTGTTTGCATTAAATATCCTGTTCCATGATGTTCTTCATGGCACAAAGCAGTTTGTGATTCCCTAGAAAGGGAGGATTTCAGGACTATTTTCAGAAGGAGCATCAAATCCTCATATTGTCCCCATTCAACCACTCGAGATCCTCAGCAGTCCTGCTGGAGTGGAGGAAAATGCAAGGGCTATCACCCACCCAAGCTGGAGATTCACTAGGACTTCCAAGAGGGAGCCCAGCTGAGCAAGCGGCACCTGGATGCCATCTGTGTCTGAGAGGCTGTGTTTCCTCCGTCTCTAACCTGGGAGGACTCTCAAAACACAGCCCACTTGGACATCCAAGGGCCCTGGAGATGTCTCCACTGAAGGTCGAAGATTCAGACTTCACTGCCCAGGTGAGCCTCTTGGTACCAGTCAGCCCAGGGGACCATTGGTACAAGCTGCGTTCTGGAACAATAACAGGGATGGGTTCTGGCATACAGTGGAGGGTGGGAATGTAGGAGAGAGATCAGAAGCGCCTGGTGAGAGACGTGAATGGAGACAAAGGGTTACAGGTGTAGAGCCAGGATAAAGCCCAAAGTCCCTTAGAGGGTAAAGTAATCCAGCAAAGGGTCGTTGGTATCTTCCTTGTTCAGTTGCAAATGAAAAGAACTGGAATTCAAATACATAGGCAAAATGTGCTTCAAGAAATGTGAACACTCAAGGACTTGAAGAAAGATGAAATGAGGAAAACAAGTGGTGCCTTGACAGAGGGAGAAGCTGGTTGCTGGAAGATTGGGAATTCCTATTGCCATGATGCAGGACGGAGGAAAAGAGAACTCAGTGGACTTGGCACCAGGAGCCTGAGATGCTAGGGCTATCTCTGTAGAGAGTGGGCCAGCTGATCTTCGAGGACCCTTCCTCTTCTGACATAGGAAGATGCTGTTTATTCACACATTCACTCATTCAACAAATATTTGCTGAGCACATATTATGGACCAGGTACTGTTAGAGACAGGCCTGTGTTCTTTCTGCCGGCAGCACGTGCCGAAGCTTCGTGCTCATTCTGGTTGTATATCTGGGAACATGTGCCCATCTCTGGACCAATCCCTGAAGTCAGGGGGATGGAATACTCCTGTTCCTGGGAAAGATGCTCTCTCTTGGGGCCAGGGCTGCCACCTGCCTCACTTCAATCACATTGTTTGAGAGAGTTGGTTCCTCAAAGAAAAATTATGGAGTTGTTACCAGAAAGTGGGGCATAGATGTTGGACAATCAGAAACCAAAATAATTCACTACAATATCTAACTTTCTATTTTTGTGCCTCATTTTTCCTATCTGTAAAATGAAAAGGTTGAGATAGAGTGAAAGTCCACAGCATTTTCACTACCAAGGATCCCCCTTACTTGCTCTCCTCTGTTGCCCACTATGGGGACCAAGTTTGAAAGATTTTGTCTATCATTCATCTTTTCATCCATCAATATATCCATCTACCATTTGACACACTATTATTGAATATCCACTAGCTTCCCATCTTGTTCTAGAACTGGGATTATAGCAACACAGACTATTGGAAGGCATGTGATCACCTCTGTTCAATGACACATATAATGGGGGGTGGGGTCCTACTGGTGGTTTTCTTTCTGGGTTAAAAAGCCAGAACCTTAGTAGAGGGAAGCTTTATGCTCATGTCCTTTCTACTCTGCTTGGAATGTTGCTGTGAGGATGTGATGCCTGGAGCTGGAGCCAAAAATCTGCAACCATGAGGTGACATGCATAAGGACAAAGAGTCGGCAAGCTGAGCATAGTGGTGCAGGAAGGACAGCCACAGCCTGAGGCCATGAAGGTTTGCACAATCCTGGGGCCTCTGTCTCAGACCTAGACTTAGAAGCATCCAGCTTCTTGTTAGGCAAGATAATTCAAATCTTCATTGTTTAAGCCACGCAGTTAAAAGTATTCTCTTACTTGCAGTTAAAAGCATTCCTGGGCTGGCCCAGTGGCGCAGCTGTTAAATTCACATGTTCTGCTTCTTGGGGGCCTGGGGTTCGCTGGTTCGGATCCAAGGTGCGGACATGGTATCTCTCGGCAAAAGCCATGCTGTGGTAGGCATCCCACATATAAAGTAGAGGAAGATGGGCATGGATGTTAGCTCAGGGCCAGTCTTCCTCAGCAAAAAGAGGAGGATTGGCAGTAGTTAGCTCAGGGCTAATCTTCCTAAAAAAAAAAAAAAAAAGTGAAAAAGTATTCCTAATTGATATATTTGGATCCAATAGAGGTTCCCCAAGCAGATTACAGTATGAAGATGTCCAGTAAATAGATAATTACAAGTGTCACCAGCGTCCTGAGAAGGAGTACAGGAGCTTCTATCTGGGGGAACTAATCATTCAAAGGAAATGCACCTAACAAGCAATTACATTTTTCTACCATGTGAGAGAATTAGATCAGAGATTGGCGACATTTTTCTTAAAGGACCGCACAGTAACTATTTTGGCTTTGCAGGCCCTATTGGCCTCTGTTGCAACTATTCAACTCTGCTGTTGCAGTGCAAAAGAAGCCATAGACAATATGTAAATGCATGAGCGTGGCTGTGTTCCAATAAAACTTTATTTACAAAAATAAGCAGCTGGCTAGATTGGCCCATGGGCCGTAATTCACTGACTCCTGAATTAGATGCACACACCAAGTACGCAATAAAAACAGTCGGTTGAAAATAGTTTGTAACATACTTACTAAAATATGGCAAATTTCTCAAAATTCTGCTTTATAGATGCCCAGTGCCAAGTCTTTAAACTCATACCTTCTGTGACTCAGTGACTCCTCTATCGTGCCTTCCCCTGCTCCTGCAGAAGTAAATTGAGGGGTAGGTCAGCTGGACAGCTGCCCAGGGTACTAAGCCCCAACAAGCTTAGAAACACTAACAGAAGAAGTTGGGAAAATATACACTTGCCCTTCTCTGATGGAAAAATATGCCACTGTAGAGAGAAAGAAGCAAAGGTACAAAAACATAACATTTATTAGCCCTGGAATATTTTTGTTGAGGACTTTCGTAACTAGCATACATAGCGTTTGTAGTCAGCTCAAAGATGGCAGTTGTGGTTAGCAGAAATTCCAGAGCCACATAATGTGTGGTGTGCTGTGATTTACAAGGGATGTGATTTATATTGTGAATATTAAACCTTTTAAGATACCTCCCAAGAAGTTGCTTGGTTCAGAAAAGTCACAAAAGAATGCCAAAGAAATACTAAAACTGCAGAGAAGTTGGAAAGATTTTGTCTTACTTTTTTAAAGAACATTGACTCTGTTTCAACCAATGGAAGTAAATTGTAAGTAGTGCTGATTTTGAAAAAAAGTCTTAAAAAAATCAGATTCTCTCCACCCTCACTAACTATATTTTGGACAAAGTTTTAAAGGACATTGGATTGAAAAGTCCCCAGATTATTAGTCCACATGGCCCTCATTAAACTAAGGGCCATAGACTCAACTGCGTGTTGTGTCCAGGATGGTAACAGAATGGAAAGCACTGGATGTGAGGCAACAGGGAATGGTGAAGACTGAGGCAGACTGGAATGCATATGCCCTGTCTAAAAGAGGCAACCTCTATACAAAACCACTATATGGCTCCAGGCTATTGTTTTTCCTCTTAGGAAAGATCTCCAGATCTTTAGCAGAAGATGGTAATCCAAACTTTTATGTAAGAAGTTCCCTATTTTATAAATTTTGCTCAAACCAAATTTTGCAAAACATGCCTTAGATCATAAGTCTCTCTCCCTCTTTTTCTCTTGCCCACCCACACAAGCTCCCTCTTCTAGAGCAGAGACACACGGTCCTTCAGCCACAATAGTCAGGAGATGCTGGACAATGCTGAAGAAGAGCTGTGCATCTTAACTGATCAGGTTTCTCAAGTCTGCCTTTCCCAGACAAGATGAATTATTGAACATGGCATCCCTTCCTGTATCTCTCACTATGGATCTATTAGTGTCGCTATTTATGGAGAGGAGAGAAGAGAGTGATAATTTATACATACATTTGTTTCGTGCAAATTATACTCCTATCCTCTGATTGGCTTGAGTCCCCCAGAATATTACTTCTCTGCAATAGATAACGTGGCTGGAAGGGGAAATGCTAAATGGTTTAAGAATTTCAAATTTTTATATTGCCACTTGTAGCAAACTGTGTCATCCACTGAGCCATGCAGTTTTTTCCCTTTCTCAAAATGTCACCAAAAGAAAAGTGATCACAACAGTTTACACATGCCAAACACATTTGTCGAATAAACAACATGGAAAGAATTGCAATTGAAATACCACCCCTGTAAGGAAACACAGTATTTAATCTGATTTTAATTGAAATGTTTCATGTTGATACCTTTTGTTTAGGCGGGAGACAAAGCTGGTATAAAGCAGGGTAGTGACAGTAATTCTACTGAAGACATTCTGAAAGTTGGGACTTCTGAGGCACTTTGGGAAGAAAAAAAATACTACATTTATTCATGGTAAAGGAATGTTATTGCATTTAGTGTAGAAAATGCTTCCAAGACGGTAATGAATAAGGTAAGGTTTCCAATTTAGTACAGCACCAAACTAAGCTGCTGCATGCTTCCGGGAGATGCTTTGGCGCACTCAAGAGTTAAAAAAACAAACTGAGTTGTTTGGCGTGGTGGACCCCCATTGTATTTGCTGGTCTAACTTCTATTCATCTTCCTCTTTCAGATAACACCAGCTGGAGTTGGCTTTGGGGCTGTTACTTCTTTCCCATGATCAGTCATGCATTTTTGTGGTATTGATCCTTGGCCCAGACCCTGACTGGCTAAAGCCAATAATTCTATCCCATCGCATCTCTCTGGCCGCCATTATTTGATCCATGATGGCAGAAACCCAGTCAGAACCACTGAAACCTGTGGAGAAGTCTTCTAGGGCTTCTGGGAAAAAGAAAGTTCTCTCCCCTCCTTGAAAGCCACTCCTTCTGTGATCCGTATGGTGTGAAGACATAAAGACCTGAACGGCTTCTTTACTACTAGGTCAGAAGACCACGGAACTGCCAATGGGAAGCCATTTGAGGACTGAAGAAGCAACTGATGCTTTGGAATGTAAAGAGGAAATATGGAAAGGAACAAAACTGGTCCTCGATGATTCTAGATCAAACTGTACCTGAAGCTGGTCCTGCCTCTGGCCTTTTCACTGATGCAAGTTTGTACATCCCGTTATTCTTCAAGCCAGTTTGAGTTGGATTGCCTGTCATTTTCAATGGAAAGATTTTTAACTCACCATTTGCTTTTGTCAAATTGATGATGACATATTAATACCTTTTCAATGAGTGATGCTGGGAAAATGGGGCCATGCTGTGGGTTTCTGCTTCACTGTTTTCTTTAGTATGTTGTTTTCAATTGGAATGAATACCTTCTTAAATCATTTTCTTAGTGGTCTCCTTGTCCACACTTTACAACACAGATCAAGTATCACTTTCCCTATGAATTCATTACTGAGCAAGAATGATAAACACTGGAATTTTAGATCTGTTGAGACTGTCCCAAGTAAAAGTTGAGTACTTGTTTTAATTTAGATAGACATGATTTTGAAACCTGACTCTC
The DNA here is from genome assembly GCF_021613505.1 of Equus quagga. Taxonomy (NCBI): domain Eukaryota; kingdom Metazoa; phylum Chordata; class Mammalia; order Perissodactyla; family Equidae; genus Equus; species Equus quagga. Next base: position 102,462,762 of record NC_060278.1, on the reverse strand, counting down.
TAATTTACTAGCTGTGTGACTTTCGACAATTTGCCTAAACTCTCTAAGATACTTCTCCCAACCTGTAAAAATCCTGTTAATAATAGCATCTTATCCCAGACAACTTTTGTGAAGATAAAATGAAATAGTTCATGTACAACAATTACCAAGGTGCTTGACACAGAATAAATGCTCAATAAATGTTGATGCTGTTGTTAGTGTTAACAACTTATCAAGGAACCTACCATCTAGAAAGAGTCCAATAAATCTAATCTGCAGTTGTTAGTACGATAAATATCTGCTATCTGAGTAATTTAAAAAGTCATGAATAATGTTTGAATGAATATGAGTTAATTAAAATATAATTCAATGAAAAAATGAATGAATGAATGAATGGCAGCTGGAAACTGAGAGGCAGGGACACAAGTAGAGGGGCTGGGCCAGAGGATACGAAGGAGGAAGAAAGAACTGAAAGATACCCTGTGCTTGATGAGAATGCCCTTCCCATGATCTGTGTCCCCGTCAGGTGGAATGTTCTGCAGTGCCGCTCCCTTCATCCTCTCATCACTGCGGGTCATCTGTCGGGAGCTTCTTGATGGGCAGCTTTACAGACAGCCATAAAGCGGCATTTATGGCCAAAGCCATCATATTTCGTTGAGCTCTGTGCTTAGGGTGTCTACACTATTTTCTCTCTTTTCTCTGGGTCCTAGTCACTCTGCAAAGAAGAAATTTAGCAGAGATGGCTGAATTCCTCCTCATGGTTCTGCATAGCCTCTGAGATAAAATGCAAGAAACCTCAGGAACCAGAAGGCCATTAAGAATAAATAGGATAATGTGGACGTTTACTGAGTACTTACTTTAGTCCAGGCCTAAAGACTTGGCCGTCCAAGATAACTCACCATCTTGAGCTGTGGACCAGCTCATGCAGTCTTCACCACTGTATATGCAGCTACGCACAGTAGCTCAACTTTGCTGATGAAGAAACAGAGACACGTCAAGGTTGTGTTCCATGTTCAGTGTCACAGGGAGCTGACAGGATGTTCACCCAGGTAGTCCACATCCAGAACCTGTGCTCCAGGGAGCTCTAGGCTCCACTGTGTCTACACAATGTGTCGACTCCTATGGCACTTGAAGCTACAAACACTGTTGTCCCTCTATTTCCCCTTAGACTCCACAACAATGGACTCTACAGAAGTAAGTTTCTTAAAATTCTTCAAATGTGGACACATTAGAGACACTTTGAGATGATTTCAAGAGCTCCTATTTATAGATTTCTTTGAAAAAGAGTTTTTACAAATTTCCCTTTTTCCGTTGATCCTTAATAAGCAGTAGACAGACACTTCAACTCCTGTTTGGACTTGAACTTCAAGGGACCATGCAGCATTCTTGGTGGTAGGCATCTGAATTACCAATCTACTCTCACAGCCAAGTTTAGCCAGGCTGGATTTGCTGAAATTCTATTTTAGACATCCTTTCATGTCTAGCTGGCCTAGGAGCTATGCAGTTTGTAGGGTCCCAGCCCTTGGCTTCATAGAGCAGAGTATAGAGGAGGGGTTTGGAGCTGAGGCACAATAGCTTAATAACTAGCTTGCTGGCAACTCACAGAAGTTCTCTTAACTCTGGGCATGGGCTGCAATCCACAGAGATGGGTCTTCAGCAGCCATGTTTGTATTATGTATTTCTCCTCGATTGGACTAAGCAAGAACGCCTGACTCAAGCGAGCCAATCACATTCTGTCTTCCAGGAACTGGCACTGAGCAAATTAGTTCCCATCACTGAATCTGGATCATGTAACATCTGGGGCAGCCAAATTCCACCAAGCAGATTAAGCACAGAGGTAACCTGTCTCTCTCTCTCTCTCTTTTTTTTGGTGAGGAAGATTGTCACTGAGCTAACATCTGTGCCAATCTTCCCCTATTTAGTATGTGGGATGCCGTCACAGCATGGTTTGATGAGTGGTGTGTAGGTCCGCACCCTGGATCTGAACCTGAAAACTCCAGGCCACTGAAGTCAAATGTGTGAACTTAACCACTGCACCACTAGGCTGGTCCCAAGGCAACCCGTCTTTAATGATCATAGTTTAAAGAAAGTGAAATAGAAATGAATGAAAGGAAAGGAGAGAGGGAATATCTGGGATCGCTTTCTAATAGCTGAATCCAGTCTCTTTCTGAGGGCTGGCTGTATTTCAGTCTTGTGTGTTCTCTGAGATACCTCTACCCATATAAAAAAATAACTGGACATTTTGCATCAGCTAAATAGTTTTCAGTTACACTCCAAAAGCACCGATTAATGAGACAAGCAAGTCTTTTTACCACTTGGAGCAGATTCAAATCCTTTTTGAGACAATGTAGCTTATGAATAACACAAAAATTTCATTGGTAAGAAAGAGGGTTGGTCGACTTCCTTGAAAAAAGGCAGGAAATGGGAGGAGTTATTTCTTCAAGGTTTTTAGCGACAGGTAACAATTACATTTCTAAATCACTTCTCAGCTTCTAACTTCCTTACAAGATTTCCCTATAACTAATTGTTCACTTTAGGACAAATAATGATAGTGATCAAGGAACTTAGAGGAAGATGAAAGTTAGAAATCACCAGAAAAACTAACTATAATTCGAAAAGAGAAGTGGCCATTTTGATGGCAGTAAGACACACTCCCAGGAAATGCCTCACCTTGTACAGAGTATAATCACACTGCCTCCAATGAGAACCTAACCCAACAGCTAAAGTGAGAGGAAAAAGCATGGAGTGGGAGAAGGAGAGAGAGTTCTCTGGTTGTCACAGAAAACCCAAAGTCAATTGAGCTTAAAAGAGAGTACAAAAGGGTTTTCTTTGCTTTGATCCGAGAAAAGCGTGGCTAGAGCAAGCTTTCGGCATGGCTGGATCCTGGTACTTGAATTATTCCACCAGGAATGGTTCTTTGTACTCTCGGTTCCCCTCTGCCTATGCTGGCTTCATTCCCAAGCAGAAGTTTTACATGTAGAGTTGCCAGATTTGGCAAATAGAAATAGAATACTCAGATAAATTTCAACTTCAGAACAGCAAAGAAATTTTTTTAAATTTTAAGTATATCCTATGCAATATTTGGGACACATGGCCTCCTGTATTTATCTGGCAACCCCATTCACATGAGGTGGCAAAGATGGCTGCCAGTACTTCTCGACTTGTATCCTATTAATATAGCAGCCTTAGTGAAAGGGGGCTTATTTTCTAAAATTCTAATATCTATAAGTCCCAGGGTTGTGTCCCATTGGAACAATTTGGGTCATGTGCACATCCATGAACCAATCACCATGGCTTAGGAAATGATATCATCTGATGGGCCAGGCGTGGCCTGTGGCATGACAATGCAGGAGAAGTGGCAAAATAATATTTGTCCGTGAAAAAAATTACATAGACTTATACGTGGTTGGAATAGAATATAGAAATAATCTTAGTTCAAGCTGCTCATTTAGCAGATATGAAAGTGGAGTCTAAAGAGCTCCTTTAACTTCTCCAGACAGCCCAGTCGTGGGTGAATCTGGCCTGGAACACACCCCTCCCACCTCCTCACCATGCCCTGTCCTCTCCTTGCTTCCACCAGGCCTTTGCCATTCTGATATCCACTGGATAAGTCAGTTAGCACCTCTGAGGGCTTCCCCTCTCTCTCTTCTCTGTATACAAAATGAACAGGTGAAAACGAAATGCTTGTCAAAACAAATCTCTGTTTGGTTTTCTCCATCTATGGGACAATTTCTGTAATGTGTCAATCACTTTGTTGCGAAATAGCCCCTCCCACACACAATCCCCGTTTTCCGATGACAGTAGCCTGTCAGTCATTCACTAAATCAAAGCCAAATTTCATGCCAAGCAAAGACCAGTTTGTCAATCATCTTGCCTGCCACACATCCACCAGAAGCACCTGACACCTATCACTTTCTACTCTCAAATGGGGGGGATCTAGTTAGCCTTGCGTATTTCCCCTAATTGAGCTCTTTTTAAGACTGTAGCTTAGCAACTAAGAAGTTATTTTTTCGACAACTGGCCTAAATTTCATAGCTTTCTTGACTGTTGCCACTTGTTAGAAAACTGTTTCCCCTCAAGTGGCCAAACAGCAGATGTTAAGATTTACTTAATACTGAGTGTTCTATTGTTTCTAATCATAAGCGCTCTCCCATTGTCTAAAAGTAAACAGGCCACATGTTGTCAGATAGACACCATTGTAAATAATTATAAAACATCTTGGAATTTTGTTCTGAAGTCTCAAATTCTCCATTATTGGTAACACTAAATATCAGAAAACAGGAGATAAACCCCAGGCATTTATTAGATTGTAAATCACTTCCCAAGAACCTTCTGTGAGCAAGTCATTTTGAGGTGATGGACAGAATATAACACATGTTCTCGTCCTGAAGGAGCTTAGTTGGAGGAGACAGTTGGCAACAAATTTTAAATCCATTTAAAGGGAATGAATAGTGCAAATTTGAGAGGCTGATAGAGGCAATAATAATAATAATTTTAAACAGGTCTGATGATATAGTCACGATTGCTGTAGGGGACCTTGTCATTTCTTTGGTGGCTCAGATTCTGACTTCCCTTCCTAGTTTTGAAGGAAACCTCCACTGCGTGTAGAGGATGGGAGAGACGGTGCCCTCACCGCCCAGGATGGAAACTGGAGGGTGAGACTGTTCCTCCATCAACCCTCCGGCAGCCACAAGATTGCAGTCTGTCCGATCAGGTGCGCCCACCTTGTCGATTTGAGTCTGTGGCTGTGCGAACATTTGATGTGGCTCGCAGTAGTTGCTCTGGTGTCCACGGGCAGTGGCATCACAGCAAACGGTCCTGGTGGTGTTATCTTCGGTGAACTGTTCAGGCTAAAAGAAGGATGTCAGCATTCTCGCCTCCTGGCTCCTCTCCCCATTGCCGTGGTTCTCACCAGGTCCTCCAACCATTTCATAATTTTCAGTCTCGATAAAGTAAACCTTTACTTCAAATAAATTTACTTTTAAAATCTGAAATAGTCAGAATTTGGTTTCTGTTGTGTTTAACCCACAACCTTGAAACTTTTAATTGGCTTGGGCATGAGATAGAAGGATGCTCTGATCACTCTGGGCTGCAATAATTTGGGAAGCCTCCACGGAGAATAAGGGCTTCAAGTACTCTGCACAGGCAGAGAGCAACGGAGCAGCTGTTCTGCGTTGAACTCCTGGTGGAGAGAAGCAGAAGAAGTCTAGTGTGCTGAAAACAATTTTAAACTATAAAGACAAGCTTTGTTTATCTTCCTTATCATTTTATCTTCAAGAAAGTAACTCAGTGCCAGTAACTCAGTGACTGGCAAACAACAGCATGTATTAAAAGTGCTGAATGAGGGCTGGCCTGGTGGTGTAGTGGTTAAATTTGTGTGCTCCACTTCACTGGTCCTGGGTTCGCAGGGTTGGATCCCAGGTGTGGACCTAGCACTGCTCGTCAAGCCACGCTGTGGTGGCATCCCACACAAAGTAGAGGAAGATGGGCACAGATGTTAGCTCGGTGACAATCTTCCTCAAGCAAAAAGAGGAAGATTGGCAACAGATGTTAGTTCAGGGCCAACCTTCCTCACACACACACAAAAATACAGAATGAATGAATGACATTGAAAGGAAAGGATGCTTAGATGAATTGACTAAACTAGAAACTCCTGGCAGGTTGGTAAGAAATGAGGCTCTAACATTAGCTTGGGGAATTATTGTAAAGAACCTAAAAATTAACCGCAACTCTAATTTTTATATAAATTTTCAGCATATTATAAAGTAGCATGTACAGTATTATGCACAAAATGTAAAATCCTATCCCCCAAGAGTTTTGCAGAGATGGGGAGCACATCTAGTATATCAATGGATGAGCCATCATGCTTGTGGTCTTGGCCAATGGGAGACAGTCTCAATCTGGAAGTTTCTTTATCCTAAAACGAGCTGACTATAAATCTCCCTTTGACTACCTTAGGAGAGGCAATTGGGCAGAGAGAGAAACTGCTGAGGGAGCCAGAGAGAGATGGCCCTGGCTAGCAAACAGAGAGAAGCCATTCGTATGTAATAAGGAACTGGTGGTAGGCATTTGCCATGCATGTCATGGGACGCTTACTTCTTTAGTTGCACAGCTGTTGTGTGCAACTTTAATCTTTAATTTAAGGTGTGTCCTTTGAGCAATTGCAGTCAGGGAATTCCCTGATATTAGTAATTGGTCTTTTGATATTTCAGTGCAGACTGCTCTGGCATGGGAGCAAGATGACTGGATAATGGAGAATTTAAGCCAAAAAACAGAGATAATTCCATTAGATACATTTGGATAGTGGTTTGACCCATTTCTTAGGGGTAAAGGATTGGAAGTTAATATCAGAGCCCATTCTATGTTGTTTGTAGGGCAGCCAGCTTTCGTTGCATCATTTACTGTGTGTTAGGCTTCGTTCTAAGAACTTTACATGCATCACCTCATTAAGCCCTTGCAAAAACTTGAAAAAGTAGGTGTTAAATAGGAAGTATTGATCTGAAGGGGAAATCTATTGTTTTGGAGAAAGTATTAGGTCTTATTACTAAAAGTGGAATGTCTGAAGTCACTAAGACCTTATGGAGAGAAAGACAAAACACAGGGGAGAAACTCGACAAGATTTACATTCCAGTAATTGCACAATGGTTTGAGCCAAGGAAAAAGTATGATAGACTGGAGCCCAGAGTTCAGCTGAGGTTGCACTCCGTTGCTCCACTTCCAGCATCATTGCCTCAGGGCTCCTCCCCCGTGTTAATGACATTGCAACGAGAAAAAAACCATACAAATGAGGAAACAGTAATAAGAGACAGAGCCCCACCTGATCTGGCTATTCCTTAATTGGGCGAAGGTCCATGGATTTTTGGCAAAAGTTTTGTGCAAGAGAAAAAGGGATGACATCACAAAGAAAATAATGTTACTTATGAAAACTTGGAGGCTGTGTGCTCAAGGAAGCTTCTGCATAATAGGACTGTTGCTTTCCTCCCCGACTCTAATTCAAGTCAGTGTTGGTCATGGAAACCATGTCATGTGGCCTCTTCTCACTGTTGGTGTTGCTGATTAGAACCCAGGAATGGGCAAGGTTGAATACTCACTCCCTTGGTGCTTTTGGATGGGTTAGCCTGGATTTGGAGCTTAGTTAATCGATTAGATTTCTCTCCCTAATGAGGATGATTGGGATGTGGGTAGAACTTCCAAAAAGGAGAATCAAGGGGCAAGTCCAGTGGTGTAGCGGTTAAGTTCATGCACTCTGCTTCAGTGGCCCAAGGTTTGCAGGCTTGGATCCCTGGCGCAGACCTACACACCATCGTCAAGCCATGCTGTGGTGGCATCCCACATACAAAATAGAGGAAGATTGGCACAGATGTTAGCTCAGCCACAATCTTCCTCAAGCAAAAAGAGGAAGATTGGCAATAGATGTTAGCTCAGGGCCAATCTTCCTCACCAAAAATAAATAAATAAGTAAATGAAAAAGGAGAGTCAAGAGTGAGTACTATCATTAATCTCATTTTACAGATGAAGAAGCTACAGCTCAAGAAGGTAGATAATCCCCAATAATACATAGCTGGTAAGCAGTGAGGCCAGGATCTGAAACCAGATCAATCTGCCTGCAGTACTCAAGGTCTTTTCCATGGTGGTGTGTAGAAAAGACTGCCACTTGTTTACCAATGCATGATCTCCCCATCCTCCTCTTTTTTTATGATGTTGGAATGCCCAGATTTTAGTCGAGGATGTGGTTGTCCAGCTTAAGACTACATTTCCCAACTTTCCTAGTAGCTTGGCTGTGGCCGTGTGAGTGAATTCTGGTCAGTGGATGTGTACAGAAGTGATGTGTGCTACTTTCACTTAAGCCCCTTTCCCACAATGAATTGGGTGTGATTTCTCCTTTCCTCTGTCTCCTTTCCTAATGGCTGCACATGGAGATGATGGATAAGCCAGATATGGATGCCGTGTGTTAGGCATGGTGAGAGAGAGAAATATACTTCCATTTTGTAAAACCAGTATGATTTTGGGTCTCTTTGTTATAGCAGCTTAGGCAATATCCTAACTTATACATGTTATGATGTCTCCTCAAGGATTTTAGTATTTTCTTGCGAAGAATTACAAGTTCCTATGAAAGCTCATTTAATACTTTTTATACTTTGATACAAATATATTTGTGCATGTTAAATATAGCCACATTAAAGTGAAGAGTTTAGACATTTCTATATAATTTTGATTTTATTCTTGATTAATTCTTTATGTCATTTTTATGAAGACTCAAGTTAAAGAATTATTCAAAAATATTAATAGTTTTATTTCTGTCCTGGGTAGATCTAATGGACCAGTGTTCAGCAAACCACACCTGCAAACAGGAGCCTAAAAGACCAAGCATCAGCTTACAAATTGTGTTACCGAACCAGCTTCATTTTTGCCCATCATCTGGAAAGCCAAATACGGAGGTGCCAAGATTGCAGCAGAAAGGGAGTTTAATCACAAGGCAGCTAAGTGAGGAAACAGGAGAACGAGTTTCAAATCCACCCCCCTGAAAAAGGGGACTTAGGAATATTTATGGGGTAGGGAGGTAAGGAGGTCTGAAATGTGGAGAGAGGAGAGTGGAGGTGAGATAACTGATGATCTGTGCAAGCATAGTCGGACTCCACGCCTCTTCATAGGACGCGTGTTCACAAAATGGCATTGTTAGCATGATCCAAGGGTAGAGGTTTTAGCCTCTTGATGTCAAAAAATCACTTAATGGACATCTGTATGCGTCCACTTGATGGGTTGGTGGTCTCAACTGACCTGAAGTGGACAAAGGGATTCCAATGCCTCAAAAACAGCTCAAACACCCATTACCATGGTGACCCAGGTGCCAGGGAGATGTTATCTATAGGAGCCTGGTGGGAGTCAGATAGGATATTGCCTAAACAGCACAGTTAACAATGGGCAGGTAAACAGCTAAAAACAATAATCAGTAACTGCAAAAAGGAAAAAAAACCAAAACCTTTAGTTCCCAGCTACTTAATCATCAGTGGCTAACTTTTTGCCAGTTTCAATCTGTTTTTGTGAATAAAGTTTTTTTGAAGCCCAGCCATGTCCGTTTGCTTATGTATTGTCCATGGATGCTTTCTGCTGCAAGGGCAGAAGTGAGTAGGTGCAACAGAGACTGTAGGGCCCACGAAGCCTAAACTATTTACTCTCTGGCCCTTTCCAGAAAAATTTCGCCAGCCCTTGCAACAGACAATGATAACCAGGAATCCGATGCTCGTGGTGAGAAGTCCAGGTTAGCAGGGCCTCCGGCAGAAAGCCCTGGATGTTGTCCCGTTTAGATGTGATACGCGTTTCCACAGTGCTTACCACATTAGTTGCTTAAATGTGAAAATCTATCAGCGTTTTTGTAAGTGGGCTGCTGCTCTTACTTCACAGTTTTCCCTTGGTAAAATAGCTTTCGGAGGCATTTGTTACTTTTGACTTCGTGTGAATGAAGAAAGGAGTGAAGGGTGGCAAGATGTAACTCCAAATGGGAGCAGTTTCCTCTCTCCCAGGCAGGACTCTGGGATTTCAGATGGAAAAGCCCAGTGGGTTTTGTGTTGCTGCCCTGATCTTTGCTTCCTGCATCTGTGGCATAAAGGACTTGTTCTTGTTTGGAGGAAAACCAGGATGGCATCAGATTCTGCGGAAATTTGTGAGCACCAAGGTGTTTCATGATCCAAACTGCTTTCCCAAGTTGGCACAGATTGAAGTGTCTGAGGGGACACGGGTGCGGAATCGATACAGTTCGCACTCCCAGGGGCCTGCGGGCCAGGGAGACGGGAGTGTGGGGAAACACAGTTCCCATTGCCTCAGCACCTGGACTGTGAACCCAAGAGGACCCGGGGCGGGGGAAGCGAGAGGCAAAAGTCTGTAAATATTATTCAAATAAAGAAAGCACAAGGTCAGAAAGCAACAGAATGCTGGAAATGATTTTCTTTTGGCCCTTCTGAGAAGCAGTGGAGAGAAGGGACTGCCATCTTGTTGGCTTACTGTCCATAGTGCTCCCCACGTGTGAAAGGCCAGTTTAGGAGGCAGTAACACGTGATGCTGCAATCCCAGGGGCTATGACAAAGCTTCGTTTCTTGCTCGTGCTCTGCGTCTGCCATAGATCAGGTGCAGCTCTGTTCCATGCTTCCTTTGCTCTGGAACCTAGGCTGATGGAGATGCAAGGGGATGCAAGAGGCAGCTCTTAAAAGATGTTCCCCAAGTGACAATTGTCACTTTCACTCACATTTGATTGGACAAAGCCAGTCACATGACCAAGCCCAACAGAAGTGTGTTGTCTTCTCCCAGGGAAGGGCAAGACACACTTTTCTCTCCCGCATCCTCTCCACAAACCTGGGGTAATGATTATGTAAGTTATTGTAGAGTGAAAGAAATTGACGCTCAATGATAAGTTGCCCATTCTGACACAAATTTCAAGATGGTGACCCAAGATTTGAAATCAGATTCTATTCTAATTCTCTCCCTGTTTTTTTTTTTTTAACTACACACCCCCCCCCCCCCCCCACACCCCTACCCCCTGGTTTCCCAGGGAGCTATGAAAATTGCATTAAAATGTTTACATAAATTATCATAAGAATAAAGATCACCGACCTTAAAGAGACTAAACCAGGATAGTGTTAGCTCTCTGCCAACCATTCCCTAAATTATCTCTTAGAGGCTTGATAATGTATGAAAATAGTCAACATTTTTGAATAGTTATTCTCCGTATGCCTGTGGAGGCACAGGGCTCAGCATGCCTAATCTCATTGACTCTTCACAAAAATACCTATGGAAAATATATTGCTGCCCCAACTTTACAGACTTTGAAGCTCCAGCTCAGAGAGGTTAAGCAACTTACCAAATACCACCCAGTCAGTAAGATGGCCACATTGTGAGCCCCTATCTGCTTGTTCCTCAAATTTATTCCCTTCCCTGTATATATCCTGGAGGAAATTCCTGCTGGCTCCCAGCGTGGGGAGAAGACGAGAAAATACGGAGGAGATTCTGAAGGTCCAGAGTGTTACTCTTATTTACTCTGTGGATTACTCCTGTCACAAATGTAAGCACTGATTAAAACCACTACGTAACCCAAACATAATTAGAAAGGTATATTTCCCGGGAGAGGTGGGCGGTAATACCACGGAAAGCACTCCCGAGCCTAAGATACACAAGTTTGCGTTTAAAAATAAGTTTTGATGCTTTGTGCTACTTTTATTTCGATTAGTAAACATAATATAACTGCACACCCACCTATATGTACTATATAAAGAGTATAATCATACGTAAGTAGACGACCCATTTATAACCTACTCGAGCTTGTATAAAGTGCATCTCGATTCACCTGCCTGGAAATGGAGATCAGCACAGAAATCTTGTGGTCCCTTCTGTTCAGATGGTTGCGACAGTTTTGCAGAGAAGATCGTGTGCCTGCTATTTCCTCAGCTGGCAGTGGGCATAATTAAATCTAGAACAGGCATTGTTGGGAAATGTGAATCAGACCCATGAAGGACGATTGGGAAGGTGTTGGTTGCAGAGAACAAGCGCAGCGCAAATCTGTTGATGGAGGCATGGCACAGACAAGGTGATGGGGGTCCAAGCTGCAGATACCTTCTGATTCTCTTCCAACCGCCCAGCATCCAAACCAGAAATTGAATGCTTGTGCCGGAAATTCACAGAGTTCCCTGATTCCTCCTGGGCCTCACACCTGCCGTTCCCTACGTCTCCCTGGCCTCTCTCCATCCCTCTCACTTGGCTCACCCCCACTCCTCCTTCAGTCATTATCTCTAAGCAGGGTTTCTCCACTGTGCAGCATTCATGGCCTCTATCCACTAGCTGCTGGTAGCACTTCTTCTCCCAGTTGTGACAACCAAAAATGTCTCCAGACATTGCCAAATGTCCCCTGGGGGGAAGGAGGCAAAATCGCCCCGGTTGAGAATGACAGCAGGAGCATTAGCCATTGCTGGACGTCTCTGTAAGCTCCATTCACGCAGGGACCTGCAGCCGCAGTCAGAGCTCTAGCTCAGACGTGGAGGTACTACCTCCGGTCCAGCAGGCCCTCAGTAAGTGGTTGGGTAACAGACGATGAAGCACTCGGAAATTTCTTGTGGCTGGGAAAGCGAGGATAACTTTGCTTTGCTGAGTGACCTAGAAAAATTCCTTTACGCCCTTACTTTATGTGAAATGCGATGCTGGCAGCTCACGTCCCTGCAGTCTGATATGTGAAATCGCCCATTCGAGAACACAGTCAATACCGCTGTTGCCACTCTTGGGCTTTCCAGAACGAAGCCATGAGTCTTGATTTTTTTTCCCCTACGGTCTGGCTTAACATCAAGTCGCTGGAGCAAGAGCGCCCGCAGCCCGTAGATTCATTTCCCCCCTGTTCCACTGCATATGGCCTTAGTAAAATTATTTTTTGAAAAATGACCTAAAGCTTTCCTAAAATCCTCAGGAATGACACCTGAGGGGAGCATCTGAAAGACTTCACATTCATTAACTAAACCTTCTTGTTAGGTTATGTTCCCTGAAATGCATTTGACAGTTAATGAAGTAGAAAAGATGGCAGTCGGAGAAAAAATAAAATTCTGTCAGATTCTGGTGATAGAACAGGGAGGTAAAAAAGCGGGAACCTGGGGAGGCATCGATAGATCAGCACCCCACACTGTGAGTATTTTATTGCTGGCACATCGCCTCGGATCAGAGCCTGCTGCAAAGCTAAAGTCACGCCTGGCACTCTGTTCAGATCCTAAGACCATACATAAGTCAGGCAGCCTGGATAAGGTGCTTGTCAGAGCAAAAGCAGCAGGGATACGGGGCTGACTGGCAGATATGTGAAACAGTGATCAGAGAAGAGAAAGAAAAAGGAAAGACATGTTCAAAAATATTTGGACTGCTGTAGACACCTTTCCTCATTTCAGGAGGATTGCAATTGAGCCCAAACCCTGCTGAAATACTCAGAAGGGAAAACCAGCCTGCAGGCAGTCGAGTGAGCAGGCACAGACTTTCTCTGAAAACATTTGGTTTGAAATGACCTCGTGGGATGTTATTCATTTCCCTTTTCCTTCCCACCCGCCCATGCCCCCTGTTGAGGTTCAGAAATGGGGGGATGCAGGAAGAAGGGTGGCACACAGGGGTACATCTCTGCACTTGCCCAAAGTATTATTTGGTGCCTTCAGCCCACTCCAGCCTTCCTGAAGTTGGGCAAACCTGTGTTCCTCCCTATGATGTATCACTTAGAAACACCAACTGCAAGGATTTCTTATGTTCTCACAAAAAAGGGAAGGAAACAGCTGGTAAATGTTTCACAGATGGCAAAGCTCTTGGCATCTCTCTCAAGAGAGGGCCACCCATGCAGATGGCTCATTATTTTAACATTTGGATTTTCATCTTATTAAAACATCTTTTTTTTCCCCTGGTTTTATTTAGCATCATAAATTCTCTTACACTTTAGCAAGCAACTAAGCGATTTGAGGACGTGTGCTCTAAGGAGCATCCTTTGGCTACAACATAGATTGGTAACATCATTATTCCCAGCTTTGATCTCAACGTGATGGGTTTCAATCTGATTAAAAATGCCAATGAAAGGAAAAGCTCAGAGTAGTGAATTTATCAAGCAAAAGTCCATGAAGTCCATGTAGTAGCTGAATTATTCAGCAGAACGATAAACCGAGTGAAATTGGGGGAAATAGTTTTATTCAATGCATAAAATCCCTATTACTATGCAATATGCATATATAAAAATAGACAAATGCACAGTGGGTGTAGATTCATAAACACACCCTTTCTACATATGTAGAGAGGCTTCTGTACCATGAAGCCCAACCGCCAAAATTGGCGAACCAAGCAATGCCAATTCTTGGCAGAGCAGGTCGGAAAGGGCCAAGATTTCAAAGGATAGTTCTCTGCCCACTCAGACTTGGGTAAGGAGGGACCTGCATCCTCTTTCTAAAGAGCTGTTTCTTGGTGCAGAAAGAGGAAGGCTGCTGTGTGGCTGGAGGGACAGAAAGAACAAACTCTTGCTGCCCTAACTTTGTTGGGAAAGCAGGCCTCAGTACTCTCCCCTCCAAATATTGCTCCCAGGGACCAGGAAAAGTTGCGGTCACCTCAGCATCCCTAACTATTGCGCTGGGGTGTGGGAACTGTTGAAGATGAAAATGCAAGTGACAAAGCAATGTAATAAGAACAAACCAATCTATTTAATGTGGTGAGATGCTGGCCTAAATACAGGATCAGTCGCTGTGCTCTCGCAAATGGGCCTTATGGAGCAAGGTCTGTGCATGCCATGTTGTAAATGTTTATTAGCAATGGTACACAATGCACGTTATGGATCCGTGGAGCTCAAAGCTACCTCACTTTGGGGGTCAAATGTAAATCCCCGAAATGCTGAGAAAACGTTAATAGTTGCCAGCCCCAAGAATGCATCGGTTGAGAATGTACATAGGTATCATAAATGGAGGCACTATTCATCGACTTGAATCACCTCTGGTACCTCTAGCCTAAAGCATTAGCAGTGTAATGCATTCTGTGAGCTGCTGACTTTTCCATCAGATGGAAAGCAAGATGGGAGGTGCAGAGAGTGCGGGTTCACAGACAAGAACTGGAAAGAGCGATGCGATGCTGGTTAGGCATGTCCAGAAAACCAAGAGTTGTGGAGAAATGAGAGAAAATTTTTTTACCTGATTTCTCCCTAAGAGGATTGCTTCTGGGGGTGCCATGTGGCTTCACGGTTTGTGACATCTGTAGCATAAATTGTAATCTTAAGAGCACACAGTCCTTGGGTAGAGCATCCAGCGGGTAGACGTTGTTACCCTTATCTTCAGTCTTACCCCCTGGGATCACCCTAAGGCAGTGCTTCTTAAAAAGCGGTCCCCAGACCTGCAGCCTGGGCGTCGCCTGGACCCCACGGAGACCTCCAGAATCAGAAACTCTGCAGGTGGGGCCCAGCCGTCTGTGTTTTAACAAGCCCCCCACGTGACTGTGTGCACGCTGGAGTTTGAGAACCACTGCTCTAAGGCATAACGATTTGTCACTCCACCAGTGCCCAGAAATCTTTTTGGTGACAGACAGCAAGTCAGATTCCTGTAAAATCCTGGCAACAGAATACATTTATTTATCTGACTGCATGCAAAAGGCTTGTCAAGAAGGATTCCGGGGGCTCTTTTTACGAAGGCTTCCTCTCTCCCGCGTGCATTCTCCCCATCTCTTTGGGGACGGCACATGCCTTTAACCCAAGCTCCAAAGCATTTTAAAAGCACCTGCACCCCTGCCCTTTCCACCTAATACTGGCAAATAAGACAGGAACGCTGCACCTGGTTTTCCGAGTCTAGCTGCAAAGACTGACAGATTTCACTGCATTTGTCACTGGGTCTAAAACTCCATGTGGGAGAAAATAATCCCACTTAGTAAAAACATCTCACTGTACCTTTGAGTCAGAATGGGGAAGCATAGAAAGTATTGTTCCTAGGAAAATTACAAGGCATTTGGCGTGTGTTTTCAAAAGTGCGATGACTATTCACCAGTCTCTGCTTCAGGTGGCTGAAAACCCCCCACAAAACTACATCGGGACTAGAATACATATCCATCCTGTGAAATGGCATAAGAATCAAAGGAGAAATGAATTTCCTGCAGTGTAGATGAGCCACTTAAAATCGCTCCCATCTGAGCACACCTCCTTTTCCTCATGCGCATTGAAAACCATTTGAATAATGCACGTTATTCAGTTTCATTGTGTGCCCTGAAAGCCATTTAATGAAGGTAGACAGGCTTCCAAGAAGGTGCATTCTTTGACTAATGTAGATACTCTTGGAAAAATCTTTCGTCAACATGGAAGGCAAGATTTACTGAGCGAGTGGAAGAAGGAATGCTATTATAATGTCTTGTTTCACTCAATCAAATCAAGTGGAAGCAACCCTGGGTTAAATTTGGTCTATTCTAGGTGAACCTTACTCTACGCAATGTATATACTGAAAAGCCGCAAGTCAATCAGATTTTAGCAAATCAAACCATCTTTCCATTGACTTCCATCGTATTATCGAAGTTGCTTTATCTCTTTCTGATTGATCATCAATTAGCAGTCGCTTCCAGCTCCAACCTTTCTGTTAAATACTTCATGATCTACAAACTGACACTTAGATGAAGGAGGGGCACTCCTAGCTAAATACAAATTTCATGAATATTTAGGAAAGTTACAGTCATTTATTTATACAGGAATATCTATATATACATTGTTATAATAAAGAGAGGTAAATGTGTCTAATATGATTGGCTCTTCATATGCAATCTATTTCATTAACTCAGCCAAAATTACTGAAAAGGGTATTTGGGCAAGGGATATTTTAAATTTCATTCATCCTGGTAGTTTAAATTGAGAGGCGGTTTAGATCCAGGGTTAACAGTTGTGAGCCCTGGAGTCACACTGGACTTGGTTCCCACTTTGCCACTTCTCAGTCATGTGGCTGGTCCTCCCTGACCCTCAGTCTCCTTCTTGGTAACATGAGTCAAGTAATTTGTTCTGTCCCACAGGTTCGCAGTGAAGAGTAATGCACTGCATATATTGTAGCACAATGCTGGGCACACAGTGAGCACTCAAACAAATGGCGGCTGGTACCATTATTTTTATGAACAGACAAAGCCACAGGTATCATGCCCATGAGAAACAGGGAGAGTGTCTATAAATGCCTATCTGAAAAACCATGGTAACCATTTGACACCAGTGTGGTATTAAAAAAAATGCTGTTGGTGAAATCTCCAAAGAGAGCGCTCAGCAGAGTGAGAACAGCACTGAATTAACTGAATTAACATGTGGTTATTGTAATGTAGAGAGGGAATCTCATTTTCAAACCCAACTCTTTATTTTCTGAAATCATGATTGAATAATAATAATGATGACAATCATAATAACAGCCACTAACACTTACATAGTACCTACTACGTGCTGGGCACTGCTTGTAAATACATTACATGCATTATTTCATTTAAATTCCACAAAAGCCTGATGAGGGAGATACTATCATTATTCCCATTTCACAGAAAAGGAAATTAAGATACAGAGAGAGTAAATGCCTTTCCCCAGACCCCACAGTGAGTAAGTGGGAGAGTCAGGATTTGAACCTAAGCACAAGGGATACAGTCTCTCGAAGGAGTAAGAGGGAGAAGGTCCTGCAGGAACCATCTGGTCCAACCCTCCAATTTTACAGATGGAGAAACTGAAGCCAGTACTTAGAAGAGTGCTTATCATTTGTAGCAGGTGCTTGTCTTAGCTCGGCTGCTGTAACAAAAGACCATAGACTGGGGGCTGGCCCGGTGGCATAGTGGTTAAGTTCACATGCTCCACTTTGGTGGCTGGGGTTCGTGGGTTCAGATCCCGGGCGCAGACCTCCACACTGCTCATCAAAGCTGTGCTGTGACAGCATCCCACATACAAAATAGAGGAAGATTGGCACAGATGTTGCTCAAAGACAGTCTTCATCAAACAAAAAGTGGAGGATTGGCAAGAGATGTTAGCTCAGGGACAAACTTCCTCACCAACAAACAAAAAACCCCCCCATAGACTGGGTGGCTTAACAACAGAAATTTATTTTTGCACAATTCTGGAGAGTGGAAGTCCAAGATCAAGGGCCAGCATGGTGGGGTTCTGGCAAAAGCCCTCTTTCTGTCTTGTAGATGGCTGCCTTCGCTCTGTGTCCTCACATGGCGGGGTGGGGACAGGGGGAAGAGAGAGAGAGAGAGTATCATCCCTTCTCATAGGGTCACAGTCCTATCAGATTAGAGCACTGCTTTTAGGATCTCATTTAACCTTCATTACCTCCTAAAGACCTTTTCTCCAGATATAGTCACATTGGGGATTAGGGTTTCAACATACGAATTTTGCGGGGACACATATCAGTCCATGGCTGTGCTCAATAAGTAATAATTGAGAGATGAATGGTGTCCACGGATGGGACAATGACTTACAAGACGCATTACCAGCATAGCCTGGAAGAGATCCTGGGTCGTCTCGATGTTTGTTCTCTGATACCCAGCAACCACACAGCTGAGACCTCCTAAGAGAATCTATTTCCACTGATCTTCTTTATAGTCTTTGTAAATTTATTTGTACTTGTCATTCGATATCTGACTGTCTGTGTGGTTGTTGATGCCCCTATACCAGAATGTTCATCTCTAAAGGGTAAGGGTCTTGAAATGGCCTCTGGGTGAGGACATTTTTCTTCCTCTTTAACTTTTGCTTCTAGTTTGCTGGGTGTTCACCCTTCCACATATGTCCTCGCTTTCCAGAGCTGATCATAAAGTGGTGAGTAGGCTTAGAGTTCAAGAAATGCTTCTTGATTAACAGATCTTTTTAGATAGCATTCAGAGCAAAGGAATAAAGAAGACAATAAACTCTGAATCAGATGGGAAACTTCAGGTTGCCAGTAACAGAAACCCTATCATAACAGATATGAACAGCAACCAACAAAAGGAACAGGTCAGCTCCTGTAACTGCTGTTCCAGGGGCCTCAGGAGAAGCTTGGTCTAGAGTCCAGTCTGTTCCTCTGTCTCTCAGCTCTGTCTCCTCTCCGTCTCCCCCATTCACAGGCAAGCTCTCCCTCACAGCGATGGAAGGTGTCTCAATCGAGTCTGGAACATCATGTGTGCTTATTCCCATCCAGCAGGGGTGAAAAGTCTACTTCAAGATAAATTATCAAGACAAACAAAAATCCCAGGTTTGAATTTTGTTGGCCTTACTCAGCCCAATTTGAGTCATAGGACCCTCTCTGAACCAGTCCATATGGAGAGAAAGATGGATGCCCGGCTGGCTTAAAATTTAAGTCAGGGGTCAACAAACTTATTCTGTAAAGAGCCAGTTGATAAATATTTTAGTTTTGTGGGCCATACTGTCTCTGTCACAACTATTCAACACAGCCATTGTGGTCTGAAAGCAGCCAAACACATCCAAAAATGAATGTGTGTGTCCAGACTTGGCCTGCAGCCATCGTTTGCCAGTTCCTGGCCTAAATAAATCAGGTCCTAATACTGACACAGGTCCCTGCATTCTTCAAGTCCCCCTCTGCCAATGGGACTGTTAATGTAACCCTGATAAATCTTGGGTCCCAGATGGCCTCGTCCCTTCATAAAAGCTTGTTCAAAGAGGCATAATCTAGCTATCAATTCATGATTTTAAAAATTCCACTATTTTTTCAGGTCTCTCAAAAAAACATTAATGCGCATTCGAAACAAGTCAGAACAACACTTTGCAAAACCTATTTCTTTACTCTCGAATTCTCTCATACCTCAGAATTTTCATACGATAAAGCCACAGGCTCTCCTCATCACTAGCTTGCTTTCTTTCCTCCATTTCTCTCCGAACTTCACTTCTTCCCAGGTCTTTAGTGTGTACTCAGCACAGCCTCTCTTTGTTTCTCTATCTCTTCCAGTCTCTGTCTCTGTCACTCTTCCTCAGTCCTCTCCCATTTTCTTTAGCCTACGGCTTCCTCTGTCTACCCTTTTCTCAGTTCTGAATCACCAGTATTTTGAACCTGACTATCAAAGATCCCTAGGGTTGGTTGGTGGGGCAAGGGAGTAGGAAACACAACTCTAATATGTGAATGTATTTTGTCCTTGTAAGACTTGCCAAAGTGGAACCTATGCCATGGTACAAATAGATGTCAGGAGAGTAGTGACCTCTTAGGAAGGGTGAGGTGAGAAAGGAATTTCATTTGAATCTGAAAAATTTCACTTCTTTCAAAAATTAAAATGACATCTGAAGGAAATATGATGACATGATAACATTCATCGTATTTGGGAAGAGGGTACATCTTGATGCCTTATTTCCTGTACATTTGAAATCGTTCATATTTAAAGATGCAGATAATTAAACCAAAAGTTGGAGGAAATGGTGCCTGTGAAAGTGCTTTGTTAGCTTAAAATCCACGAGCCTGGTGGATTTCGAACTCTAGTGACACCCAAATTACCTGGAGGCCTTGTTCGAACATAGATTGGTGAGCACTACTCCAGAATTTCTCATTCAGTACATCTGGGGCAGGGCCTGAGAATTTGCATTCCTAACATATCTCAAATCCTGCTGATGCTGCTGATACAGGGACCACGGTTGGAAAATCACTGAGATGGACAGTAAACTCCATGAAGGCGAGGATCCTGTGTATCTTGTCCTATTCCTAGGATCTAGCTTAATTCCTGACACTTGGAAAACAGTCAGTAGATATCTATGCATATGAATTACACCAATGAACTATCTATAGTATATTAAAAAAGGGGACATTGTGCACAGCTTAATCTGCTCTGTCCACCCTTTGGAGAGTAGAAAGAATGCTCTTCCTTATCCTCAGAACAGGGCAAGTGGATTCAACTGAGAAAAAGTGCAATTCCTGGGAGGTGAGATTAGGGGAAAATCAAGGAAGGGAGGTGGGTATCTTTTTAAGAGGGTGGGAGGCAAATGAAAGGGCTAAGAAGGAAGCGCTAGAGGACCCATTCTAACTGTCTTGTCAAGCAGAGAGAGCCTCTGCCTTCTCAGTTGACAGTGCACGCTGGCTGCAGTCTTCACAAGCCTTGTTCTTCTCATGGAGCACTCTCCCCACCTCTGCACTGCAGCTACCACTGCCCTCCTCTGATCGTAGGGTGACAGGGGCCTGACTCTCATAGGACCCCCACACTTGTTTTCTTTCCTATTGCTTTGTTTACCCCCATTTCCCCTTTAACCTCAACTCAAGTGGCACTTCCTCCAGAAAGCCTTCGTGAACTAAATCAGAGATGCCAGCCACTCATTCATGGGGAACATTCTCCTATCTTCACAGCCCTTCAGTTTGCAATTACGCTTTCCTGATTCATGCCCACCTCTCCAATTTGACTCTGAGCTTAATGGGCACTAGGAACTCATTTGTTTTTCTTGCTGTTGTATCCCCAACTCACGGGCTCATATCTGGCTCATATCCTGTGTTCAATAAATACTTGCTGAATGAATAAACGAGAAGTGAATATGGGCTCCTGTCCCCATCCAGCCCGCATTATCAATACGTGAGCAAAGTAACCAAGGACAGGCACTGTCTTTATTTCTGCATCTTTCAATTCCTCTAGTCCAGTTCCAATTCCGGAGCGTGCTTTCTGAATCTGAAGGGCCCTCTCCTATTTTAGGTTTCTCTGATGCCTTACCACTTCTGCCCCCAACTTCAGAGGCTGAAAACGAAAGGCTGGACAAGAGTCAGCTTCCCATGGGGACAGGGAGAAGACGGCAGTAACGATAATACAGGCAGTTCTGAAAGAGGCGACTGGGTTAAGATCCTGTGGGAAATCTCCAATCCAAGGAGAGGAAGGCGACCCCAGAGCATCAATAAGACAGAGTGATGATCTCAGAGTGAGGGAGGCTCTTTTTTTTATTATCAAAATATTGGTTTGCTCAGTTTTCTTTTGGAAGGGGAGCGTTAACACTAGCATGAGGAAGCATTGCTTTAGGGCCTCCTAAGCCCCAAAGGCTGTGGTGTAGAGCCAGGGGCTGAAGGATTTGGGCTGTCTGATCACTGTCTGTCACCTTTAAGCCCCGTTTTTTTTTTTTTTTTTTTTAAGTCATTGCCCAGTTTATGAATCATTGTTTCTGCTTGCTTTAGAAATGGTCATTCTCTACTTTCGCTTTTCCAGGCTGAATTTGTGCTGGCTTTTTGTGTATCCTTTTAGTGTTTTATCTACTTAATGAAAATAATACATGTTCATTTCAAACAACTGTAAACCTAGGAAGTAAAAAGTAAAAGTATTTCTGTTATTTACCTTTTAGGGATAACCAGTTTCCCCCCACATCCTTCCGCAATGTTAATGCGGATACAAATTTCTTAGCATTATTGTTATTATTATTTATAAGAAACGTAATGCCAAACAGATTGTTCTGAAATTAACTTTTTTTTTAAAGATTGGCACCTGAGCTAACATCTGTTGCCAATCTTCTTCTTTTGTTTCTTCTTCTCCCTAAGGCCCGCCCCCCCCACCCCCAGTGCATAGTTGTATATTCCAGTTGCAGGTCCTTCTGCTTGTCCTATGTGAGATGTCTCCTCAGCATGGCCTGATGAGCAAACAGTGCCAAGTCCGCACCCGGGATCCGAACCAGCGAAACCCTGGGCCGCAAAGGCCAAGCACGTGAACTTAACCGCTTGGCCACGGGGCCGGACCCTGAAATTAACTTTTTTTTATCTTCACACTCAGTCACCATTTGTGTCAGTTCTTATAAGTAACCTTGTTCTGGCTAACAGAGACCAGGTCTTCCACTCCGTGTTATGCCAGACAGTACCAGCGGCTTCTCTTAGGAATGGCAATGACGTCGTTTTCAAATATTTCACTTTAATATGAAGTGATGATGAACGTCTTTGTACACGTAGCTTTGGTGACCCAGCAAGCCTGTCCACTTTCTCTTCTTCCCTCTGTGAAGAAACGTGCCTGCTGAAGGCTCGCTGAACTTACAGCCAAAGGACACCCTGTGCTGAATAATTACGACGGCTCTTTGGATATGGAAACTCAAGAATCATTCATTCGTTCATTTGCTTTTTCATCAAACTTTCAGTTTGCTTCTAAGGAGTGCCATGCATAGTTCTAAATACTGTGGTGAAATACACAAAAGAGGTCTCAGCTCTTTATAGGTGAATTTTTTTTGGGGGGAAACAGAAAATAAGAAACAAACAAAAAAATAGAGAGTTTTAGCAATGGCAAGATGAAGCCATCCATAGGAATTTAAAGGGAAGGGTTTTCCCGGAGAAAGAAGAGCAGGGTAAAGTCTTTAAAGGGACACACGGCACATTGAAGGAATGGCCTGGAGCTTCTTGAGTTTAGGGGAAAACGGTACGAGGTGGGACCTGGGAAGGAGCAAAGACTATATATATCACGTGAGACCTTATGGATTATGGAAAGGAGTTGGTATTACTTTATGTGCTATGGGAAGCCACCGAAGGGATTTAAGCAGACGAGTGAAAAGAATTTAATGTATGCTTTAGAGACGATCACTCTGTTGCTGGATGGGGATTGCCCGGAGTGGAACGGGAGGCCAGAGAGCAGGTTGTTGCTGGTGTCCGGGTAAGAGAGTCTCCAATGAGACCAGGGAACCCAAGTGGCTCCACAGATGCAGGCAGCACAGCTCTGAGTCTCAGAAATAAACATCCACTGGACTCAAAGTGTCAGTCAGCAGCGATCCCTGATAGATTAAAGTCAGCCAGGTAAAAGAGAACCAGAAGATCAAGACCAAGGCAACATCAAACAGCCCAGAACCAACATCGAATCAGTCTGAAGAGCATGGGACCCTCCAGGCGGCTGAGTCATTAAGGGTCAAAGTACCAAAGAGAGCAGGAGTAGCATATTGACTTAGCAGAGGTCTCTGACCTTCACAGGCCTTTCATCTCGGGGCAGTAAAGACCCTTGAGGTTAGCTCCACCCCTTTAGCATATCTCTCTGGGCTTAAAGAAACAAACCAGGGCTTCACAGTGATCTCTGGCCTCTTTGAGACAGGAAATAATATTCATAAATCTAAGATATCTATGTTTTCTGGTCAGACTGAAGGTCAGCGCTGAGGTTACGTCTTCAAAAGTCATGATGGGTCAACCCCCCATGCTGTTTACAATATGACATCGGCATCTGCGCTTCATTGGCTCAACTAACTTGGCACTCACACTGTGAACCCAGCACCTGGAAATTTGAATGAATAACTTAAAGAGAGCAGAAGTGTAAGAATTGCCACTCTCTAAAGGAAAGGCTATGATTTAGTATTCCAGTTCTGGACGTCCAGCCTCTAGAAAAAGCAACACAAATGCACAAGATACTCATGCCATGATGTCCAAGAAAGATTTCTGAGTGTATTTTTCTCGTCCAGTATACAACACAATAGAAAATTATATACTGTTGTCTATGTGTGTAAATGTAGGGGTGTGTGTAGGAAAGTTCTAGAAGTACACATTTCCAGACAGTAAATTGGGGCAGAGGAATTCCTTATCTTTGGATAAGTTTGTATTAGGTTGAATCACGCGAAATTGTCAGCTTTGTAGGTAGAAAATGACTCAAGATAGGCAATTTCATATGGTTATTTGTGAAAATGATGACATTTTGGAGAGGCAGGATCTGGAGGTTGCTGAAACAATGGGCTCCAGAGCCAGGCAGAATGATCTCAAGGGCCAGCGCTGCTTCTTTCTGTCTGTTTAACCTGGGGCAAATTGCATCACGTCTCTGTGCTTCAGTTTTCTCGTTTGAAAAATGGGAATAATAATATTACTAAGCTCAGAGGGCTGCTGTGTGTCTCAAACGAGTTACATGTAAAGTACTTACAACTGTGCCAGTACGAGCCGTCGATAAACGCTAGCTATTACTTTTTCAAAGCACCTATTACCTTTGAAATTAAAAAAAAATCTTTTTTTTTTTTAGAGAAAAGGATTTGTCTAGAGTATCCTTGAAAAACTCCTTCCTTTCAGCGATGAGAGAAAATTCCAGGTGGATCCTCTTCTGATAATTGCGTCTAGCCTAGGAAATGCGCCTTGAACCCTTGGCATGCTAGGTGACAGAATGATGCTGGATGCAAAGTGCCATTGTTGCTCCTCGGGAAGCCCTCTCCGTCCTGAATTCCCTCAGTCTTTTCTCAGGGGAGTTATTTCCCCTCCTCCGTCGCTATTTATTTACATGGCATCTTTCTGCTCTTTTAATCATATCACCAACGTTTTTGTAAAGTCATTCATTTCTTCCCCCCTTTCCTTTATTGTGCACTGCTCTAAATATAACCAAGGAAACAAAACAATGCAGTTCCGCAGACAAAGGAGACCCAGCTGGCTAAGCAGAGCTCTTCAGTAGGTCTTGAGTCAACTGCTATTTCTTGTCTACATGTTTTATAAAACATCCCATGGCTCTGACAATAGAAAGGGAGGGGACCCTGATTAAATGGTATGCATTACTTTAAAAGGGAATTAAAGGCGATGCAAAGGTTTGCACTAAACCGAATTAGGCAAGGAGATTCAAGAACAAAGTGGTCTGGGTGGTTTCCAGTCTGAATGCACAGCTTCTGAATCTGCAATGACTCACTTGCTCATGAAAGAATTGCTCTCCTGGCTAATTGCTTAATCAGTCAGCCATTTGCCTTTTTCCCCCTTAGAAAGAATAACAGGACTATGTTTTCAGGGTTGGGAATGGAGTGGGTGGAAAGGTAATTAGAGGCATTTGGAAATAAGTATACAAGCAAAAAATGGAAATTGACAAAGAGAGTTGAAGCACTAAAATTTGAGTGACTTTCTTTAGAATTACTGAAAATAATAACAATAAAAATATTTGCTGAATGCCTACTATATGCCAAATACTGTCCAAGGCAGGAGTTTACAATGGCAAAGAAGACAGCCAGAGCCCCACCCACATGGTCTTATGTTCTAGTGGTAAAAGTAGGAAAAAACAAATAAATGAATAATTATGATAATTTCAACTTCTAGAAATCCTATAGAGGAAGTAATGGGGGGGGGGTGATGCTGTAGAGGTTAACTTGAGGTCAGAGAAGATCTCTCCAGGAGGTGACATTTGAGATGACACCTGAAGGGTGAGCCAGCATGGGAAGCCACGGGGAGGAGCAGTGTAGGCAGAGAGCGATAAGCTTGCCAAATCCCTAGCTGTCAACTGGCTCGTCTTGGAGAAACGGGAAGGAGTCCAGTGGCTGATACAGCTGTTACATAACTTATGACAAGCTTATTGATTCTCAGAACCAGAATGGAATTTGTCAGAAAACCAAAGCCAAAAAGGAAAATTTGCTTGCCTCAGATCACCCAATTCTTGAGTGAGAATAGAGCAAAGGCGTGGTGAGACCCAAACCATCTAAATCGCGGGCGAAGGATCCTGTATCTGTAGTGTCAGAATGGAGCCCACAAACACCAATGGTGTGTATCGGCAGTGTGTTTTCAGTTGTGTCTGCACAGCTTTTCCAGTACACTAGCTTTGGAGTAATTTGGGGTTCAAGACCTAACCCCCATCTTATTCACCTTTGATGCTCATTGTGTCTCCTATCTTTCTGGAGCCTCATTTATAGAAGCTCATGGGGTTTCTGTGAGTGTTATGCAGGTCATCAGGCAGTGTTTAGACCAGAACCTGGCACAGAGAAAGATGCAAATGTTGACTATCATCACTATTATTGTCATTATTATTTTGTCAATATCCCTTCTGCCTCTACATTAATAGTCTCCATTAGAGCATATTGTATTGTACAGCGTTTTAGATTCATCTACCAATAGAGAAGGGGCTATAGCATAACAAACAGCTTTATAATCCAAACATTTGCTCATTTATCATATCACCAGCTATATACCAAGCATGGTACTAGGTGTGGGGGAAACAAAATTTAAAAGTGATGATTGATCAATTGGGTCATGCTTATTGTCAGAGTCAATGGATTGAGCCTGGATCTGTGACATATTAACTGTATGGTATCAGGAAGTTACTTAACCTCTTGGGGTCTCAGGATTCATATCTGAACAATGGAAATAATAATAGCCCATACAGTGTTGCCTTGACTTACATTAAATAATGTGATACTGGGAGACACTGACTCCAGACCCTGGAATGTAGTCGCAGCCCCAGGCTGCCAGTTCATATTGGCCTCAGCCTTCAGGAAGCAATAGTCTGAGGAGGTGGAAACAACAGTTAAAAATTGTGAAGAAATTCATTGTCAGTTAAGCATAGTGGGTGTGTTAATTCCCGCCTCCCCATCCTCCCCAGAAAAGATCTCACGGAGATTCTGGAGCTGGGTCTGAAAGTATGGATAGGAATTTTCTGGATGGATGAGGGAGGTACTCCAGATACAGCATGTGCAAAGGCGTGGAAGCTTGAAACAAAACAGCTTAGTGGGGAAATGCTAAGTAATCAGAAACAGCCGTTTTGTGCCTTGAAAGATGGGATAATGGGCTTTGACAAGCAAGACAGAAAAGGTTGCAATTCCTTCCTAACCACTGTGCGCATCATGCTCACCATCCCCAAATTGTCCCGCAGTAGCACCTAGGTCTCTGTCCAAAAGAGATTTTCAAACTCGAGTGAACTTTTTGTTTTCTTCCCAACGGTTAAGACTGAAACAAAAATGTTGCATCAAAAGCTGAATGTATAGATGTCCTTGTGGATACGAGATGTTAAATGCCAAAGCATCACATGAGATTTGATTTCCATACCGATCCAGGGAGTCAGCTTTGGCCAGACTCCCCATTCCCATCAGTAACATGGTGACATTCAAGTGCATTGAGCAATGTTTGACGACTGAAATGTTATTTTGGGAAAATCCCAAGAAAACGCAATTGTGTTTGTAGCCAAAGCAGAAGATAGAGTAATGCTTTTGGAAAGTAAACTGGAGGAAGTGTATCCTCAGGTATAGAAAGGAGAGTTCATCAGGGGTGTCAATGACCCAGGCATGTCAGAAGAAAATACGAGCAAAAAACCTCCCCGAATGGGTAGCAGATGATGACTAACACAACCTCGTCATGACACAGGCAGCCACTCGGCTGACCTGACCCAGGATCCACATACGACACCCTTCTTTAATTTAATGACCTAATTTAAGGGCGGACAAACATACTGTTTTTCTAAGGGGCTAGGAATGGCCCTCCCTTTTCTTCAACCAAAGTAATTATTCCCCCGACTCGAAGCAACAGTAGTGAAAGCACTTTTTGTTTCTCCAATCCTCCAGTCGAACCCCCAGGCTAAGATTTTTTTGTAAGGCATTGTTCATGCACAGTGGCATAGAATTTCATTTGCTGGGTTTCAAGTATTAAGAGCACAACGGAAAATCTAAGCAATTTTAGACATGTGTCAATCTCAAAAAAAAAAAGGCTTTGTGCTGGCACAGGATGTCATTGCTTGAATTAAAGAGATGGAGAATTTCCCTGAGCGAGAACTGTAAATGCTGACATAATACATTGTTAAGGCTCGGTGTTACGATACAACCAATATGTTTTAATAATTTATTGGTATTTATTTAAGACACAATACTGTCATACCAAATCTAAACCAAGAGGTTTAGGTTCCTCATTGATTTCGTCTACGCGGTTCTCATCAGTATCATCAGATGCTTCCTTAGAAAAGTCTCTTGTACGTGATGAAATTATGAAAGGGTGTTTCAAAATTTCCTTAGGATAGCATTCTGATGTTGCCTTCCGGGGACCCTCAGTGGGAAATTGCTGAAAGGATTTAATTTGGCTTTGTCTTTTTCCGCATTTATTTATCAGACTTTATCTGCTGGTGAAATCACTGCTCTAAGAGTTAATCTCCTTTGAACACTTAGTCAAAATCTAGCCAGCTAAGAGAGTGCTACGGGCTGACACGGAAACCCGCTGGATACGGAATCTAGGCTGAATTCTTCTGGACTGCCTTAATCATTAATTCATCTGCTTGAGGATTCGTTCATCTTTATTTCACCATTACCTAATGAGGATAATGGAGACCATCAAAATCTAAAGGCTAATCATTTTTTTAAAGTGAGTATTTGATAATTATTAATTAATAATAATGTCAACAATAGCCTTAATTTTCCAGGTACTCCCCCTAGAGATTTACATCTTAATTATACTCGCCATAAGGACAAATTAACTCCCCCAGAATTAAGCTTTGGTTTACAGTTTTCAAATCATAGGAGCGGGGAGAAGCTATCTTCATGTAAAAATCATCAGACTTTTTTTTTGAAGAGCCTCAAATGGCAGAGATGAAGAGAGAATAAATACAGCTGATAAGATTTAGTGTGACATCAGTAATTCTCAAAGGGACTCCACACCACAGAGTGTGCTGGTATGGATGCTCGTTGCTTTTATGGAGGTGACAGGCCTGACCTGTCAGGTACAAGAAACACCCAGGACAGACTAGAAATGTCACAAACTACTAACAGTTACTACACAAGATATAAAAGCATCTGTCTAAAAAGGGTTGCTCTTTAAAACTGGCTTAAACCTGTTTCGAAGTCCCTATTTCTTTAACAAGCCCATCCTCTTTCCTTATGGAACACAGAATTAATTTACATAAATTAAAAAAAATCGAAATGGCTTAAGGTTTTAATCAGAACTATTTTGTTTCAATGCAATAGAAACCCAACTCAAACTAACTTTAGCTTAAAAAAATGGGGGAGTTTTTGGCTCGTGTACCTGAAAAGTTCAGGAAATAAGCTTCAGGCATAGCTGGATCCAGGTGCTCAAGTGATGACACTGGGAACCTGTATATCTGTCTCTCAGCCCCCTTTGTCCTCTGAATTGGCTCCATTCCCAGGAAGGGTGTTTCTTCCTCATATGGAACCCTCAGAAGCATCATGCTTACCTATTATCCCCTTTAAATGAAGTGGATTTAGAATCTGTCTGTTGTGGATTGAATCATGTCCTCCCAAAATTCATAGTTTGAAGTCTTAACCCTCAGTACCTCAGAATATGACTTTTGTTGGAAATAGAGTCATTGTAGACATAAGAAGTTAAGATGAGGTCATACTGGAGTCCGAAGGGACCCTAATCCAATATAGGTGGTATCTTTATAAAAAGGGAAAATTTAAACACAGACACACACATGGAGAGAATGCCACATAAATACTGAGTTCTGCTGTCATAAGCCTAGGAACTACCAGAGGCTGGGAGAGATGCCTGGAACAGGTCCTTCCCTATGCTTTTCCAAGAGAGAAGTGCCCTGCTGACACCTTGATTTTTGACATCTAGCCTCCAGGACAGTGAGATAAGACATGTCTGCTGTGTCAGTCACTCAGTTCCTGGTCCTCTTGTATAGCAGTCCTAGGAAACTCAGACACTCTCCCTTCCAGTGATTCTATACAGTGTCCTGAGATGCACTCCAATCAGTTTGCTGTGGACCATATTGATTTGTGTGGCCACATGGATGGTTGGGTAGATCTGACTCACATGCGCACACCCAGAGCTGGGGATGGAGTCAGTCCCGCTCTGTGCACGGGGACCAAGAGGGGGCAGAGGGTACTTCGCCAAAGAAAGATCCAAGTGCTGCCAACAGAGGAAGAGAGGCAGGCCAAAACAAAAGATGTCTGGATGGAGGAATTCATCAGAGAAGAGAAAAAACGAAGTTATTTTCAGCTTAGATTTCTCTTTTCCTGAATAATTAACATCTCCTGCTCCGTATACCTGATAGACACCTACTCATCAGTCACGTGATGGGCCTCTCTTCTGTGAAGACTTTCCTGAGCTCCTTTGATAGAACTGAGAATTACCCTGCACAGAACCCCCTGGAACTTGGCGTGTTGTAATAGTAACAACAGTAATTCACCTTTTTACAGTGCCTATGATGTACTTGCCACCGCTCTACATTAACTCATTTAATCCTGATAACACCCCAATGAGGTAAATACCCTATCATCCCCATTTACAGGTGAGGAAATTGAGGATCAGAGAGGTTAAGTAACTTTCTTGAAGCTAATTTCCTTAGTTAATAGGTACTAAGTGCCAGAACTAGGATTTGAATCAAATCAGTTTGGCTTCAGAGTCCATGTTCTTTACCAGTTCATTACACCGCATGAAATAGATCATTTTCCTTATTTCTCCTCATGTCTGTCTCCTTCTACAAGACCAGTGTTTCCCCAACATGGAACATACATTGCTGGCAGATGTCATGATTTTAGCTTTTAAATATTTCATATTAACTATTAACATATTAACATATAACATATAACATGTTAACATATTAACATATAAACATTTCATATTAACTATTCCTAAAAACTATTAGTAATTATATATTATATGTTTGTTTCATGGGCAACTTCTCTTTACAGCAAGACATCTATTTTTCTCTTTTTATTTTCAGGGGTGTTATGCATTTCCTTTTTTTTTCAAGATTTTATTTTTCCTTTTTCTCCCCAAAGCCCCCTGGTACATAGTTGTATATTTTTAGCTGTGGGTCCTTCTAGTTGTGGCATGTGGGATGCCGCCTCAGCATGGCTTGATGAGTGGTGCCATGTCCGCACCCAGGATCCGAACCGGGGAAACCCCAGGCCACCGAAGCGCAGCGCGAGAACTTAACCACTCAGCCACCGGGCTGGCCCCTATACACTTCCTTCTTAAGTAAATTTATTTAAGTAAAAGAAACTGATTAAAAATATGGTGAAAACATTATAGTACACATAACAGGTAAATATGTGAAAAATCTTGAAAGTAGTAGAGAAATGATCGAAGTTTGAAACCCATGTACTTAGACTGTAAGCTCTTTGAGGAATACGTTGTGTCTGCTGTGTTCTTAGTGGGAGAGCCAGGACAGTGTCCAGCACACAGCAGACACTCACTGAACACTTGCTTAGTCGTTTCATATTGATTTGGGTATTGGCAACATACAACACAGGACTGACAGCCCTCAACTGGATTGAGTGCGTTGAGTTATGTGAAATAGCAGGAATATTGATCCTCTCAGCATTACTGAAATTCAGCCAAGCACAGTCACGATGGCCAGACATCTGCCAGCTGTTGTTTGGACAAAGTGCCATGAAAGTTGGGGTCATAGTTCAGAGCTAAGTCACCAGACAACTTTATTTCTCAGAAACACTTTATGCCATAATATATGTGTTTTCCGAAGATGAGAAGTTTGACAGACACTGGTCCTTGTTTCTAATATCCTTTAAATGACTAGCTCCTCTTCCCCGAATAACTTCAGATGAAAATTTTCAATGAATATGAGGGAGTTCAAGTACAAAAGCAGAAAATCTTTTCCATGTTAGAAGGTTCAAATTTTTAGGCTGACAGGAATTAAAAAGCAAAGGGATTATTCTTAAACTTCTCTTACAAATATGTCTCTTTTACAGCCATATCCAAACCAAGGCTGGTAAAGCGTAATGGATAAGCGTGTGAACTTGGAGAAGTTAATTAACTCCCATGTGCCTCCTTTACTTCTCTGTAAAATGTGGATTATAATGGACTTGTTGAAAGGATAAAATGAGTTAATGTATGTAAAGCACTTAGTTTACTATTGGGTAATCACTTAGTTATAATAGGTGTCATCATTGCCATTATTAATACTGTTGATTGAAACGTGTTTTCTTAGATGTGTTAGGAGATCAAAACCACCTGTGATGAGATCCTTTTTAATGTCAGGCACTTTAGGGACATCATTTCATCTAATCCTGTTTCAGGTCAAGTTCCCCAAGAAGCAGACTCTGCAACTGAGATGAGTTTGAAAGTTTGTTAGCGAATGCTCCTGATTTTAACATCTGTGGGAGAAGGGAAGGGAGTAGGATTGGCTAGACACAGAATTTGAGCTGGTTGCAGTCAAACAATGGCCTCAGTTAATCCCACAGAAAGCTCTGAACTGAGATGACCTTCCAGAGTCGTCATGCGCTGGTGGAAGAGGGATGGCTTTTCGACGCCCTCATCAAACGGTTATTGGATCCAGGCTGCTGTCTCAAAGAGGGCGTGACCTTGGAGGAGGGTTCTCTCTTCACCTGAGGCCAATTCCCAGTGAGCGTTCAGAGCCATCAGTTGTCATACTCTTTGCAGCTGGCGAAACTGGATCTTCAGTCCTAACTGGGCACTCTAGTTGGGGCAGCACAGTGTCCCCTACAGTCCGCCCCTTGAGTTCAGGTCCGCTTCTTTATATAAGTCCTGGGGGAAGCAGCTCTAGGATTCTGGTAGGCCTCTTTGCCTTGGAAAAACGTATAAGAGGAAGATTAGTGGGATGAACCAGCTGCCACCGTAGCTGCTTTTAAGATCACAACT
Organism: Equus quagga; assembly: GCF_021613505.1. Lineage (NCBI taxonomy): Eukaryota > Metazoa > Chordata > Mammalia > Perissodactyla > Equidae > Equus > Equus quagga. The sequence continues at coordinate 102,430,132 of NC_060278.1, read as the reverse complement.
GATCCTCATTGTCTCCTATCTATTCTTAGATTCCCTCACTCTCAGCTAACATCTCTGACAGTCTAGGCGACTTATCTAGTGGCATGACCCAGACTCCATGTTTGAAGGGTCTGAGCCTATGGTCACCATGACCTCCTCTACCAGAATCATGATTCTTCTTGCCTGGCAGACTCTTGACACGAGAAGCTCGAAGTGCCCAAGTGGAAGCCAAAGCTTAAAGTTCAATGTCCTCTGGTAGGATTGTGTATCAGTGGGTCAAACACTACATAAGCCCTCAGTTAGTGTTCCTGGCTAAGGACCTGTGGGTAGGAAAGGCAAACCTATAAATGGAATATCTGTTGATTCCAGTGAAAGTGAAATGTCACCCAGGGTAGAAAGGCTCTGATGGAGCCCACATACCACAGAAGGAGTGGTTGGCCTCTACAAGAGATGCTGCCATATTAGGGGCTCAGAATTGCTCTCTATTCTTGACTCGTTGGCCATTTAGCAGTAGTAGTAGGTAGCTCTACCTTGATGAATGGGAGTTTGACAGTTGGCACTAAGAATGCCCTCCATGCCTGCCCACATGGCTACTCTGTTCATGAGCCCATGTCAGTAGCAGGGCCAGTGACAGGTTGGCTGACGTCAGATGGCTGGCGCTTTCTGTCTCCTTAGTTGTTTAATGCCTCTTCTGTGGTGGATGCTCCCTGGTGGTGTCACTATACAGTGGCGCTCTTAAGCAGGGATGACCCTTCAGAGTCATCTAACATGGGCGAGGGGGTTGCTTTATATTCTCTCACATTGAATAGACATTGGTTTCAAGTGGCCTTCAGAAAGGGAGTGTGACCTTTTGTGGTGTGTCTTCTAGTGGTAAACCGGTAAATGTTTAACAATTGACAATCTGAAACAAGAAAAAGTCTGATTTTTAGTGTTTGCTGATTTTCATGATGTAGATAAGGGGTTGCAAAACTACAGCCTGCTGGCCCACCACCTGATTTTGTAAATGACATTTTATTGGAAGACAGCCACATCCATTTGTTCATATAATGTCTATGCTTGCTGTTTTGCTACAATGGCGGAATTGAGTACAGTCACGCACTGCGTAATGATGTTTTGGTCAACAATGGACTGCATATATGATGTTGGTCCCATAGGATTAGAACCATATAGCCTGGGTGTGTAGTAGGCTATGCTATCTAGGTTTGTGTAAGCACATTCTATGATGTTTGCACAACAATAAAATCACCTAATGATGCATTTCTCAGAACACATCCCCATCATTAACAATGCCATAATTTTTTACTATCTGACCCTTTAAGAAAAAAATTTTCCAAGCTCTTTTATAAATGCTCCCACCATGTCTGATTTCAAGCTATCACTTGAACTCAGAGTTGGAAAGTGATGCCCACAATTAGCCCTCATAAGCCAATATAAGCCAGTTGTAGCACACCACATTGACTGAGGTCAATTTCCAGATAGGGCTAAGAGCTGAAGCTGGCAGCTGGCAGCACTCCCAGCAGAAATCTGAGTCATAGCATCCATTAAAATCCGCATAGTTTTCCTATAAGGAAGATACTTTCATTATGCTCGTTTTCTAGATCAGAAAACTGAGAGTAAAAGTGTTAAATCCACTTTGTCCTAAATCATATAGCTAGTAAATAGAGAAGCTAAGGTTCAAATGCAGATCAGTTGTGCTCCAATAACATTCTATACCTCGTATTCAGCTGGCTGGCTTAGTTTTACTATCCAATACCATTCATTCATTCATTCATTCATTCAACTACTTAGTGAATGCCTGCTATGTGCTAGACATTATGATACAGTAAAAAATAAGATACAAGGGGACAATTCCCTTAGCTAATAACACTGGATTTTTGATATGTTTACTCAACTGAAGCCTACATCTGTCATTATCTTAAAACTTAGCTCAAGTTCTTGGCCACTACAGTTTTCACTGATATCTCCTTCTTCTGATAGGATCTCTCTTGTACCAATGGTTAATATTATATGAAATGGTATTTCCTGTCTTATGATTGTTTCACATTAAGGTCTGTTTTCCAGTTAGTTCATGATCCATTGAGAATGGTAGCATTTAAGGGGACAATAAAGCACGTCTATCTCCCCCCAAACTCGCAACCAATTGAGAAACTGATACTAGATCTAGAGACCTGAAGATCAAAGTATGATAGAATATATTGAAGAATTTGGGTGAACCTGCAACAATAGATAATTTATTCAACTGATAATTACTAAACACCGACTATGTGACAGGTCTTGTTCTAGATCCTGAGAACACAGGAGTGAAAAAAAGGACAAAATCTCTGTCTTCACTGAGCTTACACGCTAGTGTAGTCTAGAGTCTCAATACGTCCTCAGTCTGCACCTTGGAACTCATCTATAGTAGGGTGAGTTCTCGGCAATCTGAGAGAAAGACTGCCTCCTGCCTGTTGAGCAGCAATACTGAAGAGAGATGAGCTTCTAAATCTGACCCTAGGATAGGCCTAGCTCCTTGCCCACAGACAAAAACTACATGGAAGGAAGCGAAAGAAGAGAATGCGTCCATTCTAGGGGCAAGATGGCCTGGAATAGAGAAGGACGGATCTCAGCCATGTTTATGAAGACTCACCTTGTTTGTGATCACTTTAGATGTTGATATAATTGAAGGCATAGAAAAGGATTCTAGAAGCATTACTGTAATATTATTTCTTCCAGGGAACAGAAATTCTCCATGGAGAAAAGACGAGAGGGAATAGGTTTTTTATTCTCTACCAAATGGTAGAAACAATGTCTAGTATTTAAATCAATTAAATTGCCTGGAACTAGCTAGGAACAGTAGGTGTTCAAAAAAGTCTCATGGATTACTTAATTCCAATATTCCCATCTATACTTTGGTAAATTTCAGGACTAAAGAATCATTGTAAGGCATCTCTCTGTTCTAGGTCAATTATAAAAGTCTCAGGCTTCTTTTTTGATAATTATAGTATCAATAATATGAAAAAATATTTTGAGGTGAATGCTTTGTACTTGGCTGGGTAATACCCACTGTGTGTCTTGTTAAAATTACATGGTTTCTTTCTGGATGGAAAACACTCTGTTTATAAAATGTCCTATTATCATGCTTCATGATGAATGAGCTGTGTTTATTTGTTTCTTTCCCGGCTGTCTTTAGTTGATGATCTAAGGTTAATGGTGGAAATGCTACCAAAATAAATGGTTTCATGTAGTCAAATATTTCATCTGAGCACTCTGTTTCAGGAAACTTAGGAAGAAAGCAAATGAATATTTTTAGAGCATTAGAATTCATTCCTTAACTTTAGTGCTGCTAAGGTTTCCGAGATGTATTAAAAAATATATTGTTCAAGTTACCCACAAAGTCTACAATGCTTCCACCGACATGTCAATTAGAATACTACACATATTTTCTTCTGGAAAATCCTCAAAAGGATGTAGAAGATGATTTTAGATGCCTGCATAAAATTGGCCATTTCCCACATGAAATAGTTCCACAGAATCATAATCTTTCATGAGAGTGATATTCACCAGACCTGGTTTAAAACATTTCCTTAAATTGACATCTTGTTCTGAAAATAAGCAGATGTAATATTTGCCACTAATCCTTACAAGTTTGGATGCTTTTGAAAAAAAAAAGTGGTCATGTGGGTAAAATATAGGACTTTTCTTTGGTGTCACAGATTCTGACTTAGGTCAGGCTTAGTTAAGAATTGCTCCAGGCTTACGCGGAGTCTCACTTTTGGTCAAAGTTCCACGATAAATCGCTGCTCCTAAGTGACTCTGCCAGGATGAAGTCATTATCATTTTATTCCCCCTGGGGCTTTGGAATTCTTCTAAGAATCTCCTTTACCTTCGGTTAAGTACAAAGCGCTATTTATCAGACATCTTCCTACAAGGATTTACATACCCAGAAATATTTACATACCCAGAAAGAAATACCCGAAGCCATTCTTTGTCTTGCAGTCAATATCACTTTGGAGGTAAACAGAGGTTTAAACTCCAACAATGGACTTGAAATGAAGCCCAGTAAGAGAAGGAGTCTATACTGTAAGACATTTCTCTAAGACCAGGATTTTTAGTTGAAAAAAAAAAAAAGATTAACGTACACCAAATCCTGGCAAGGCAAAGAGAGTGAATTTTCTTTCCCAGTCCTTCTGGTGAACCCCAGCATAAAAAGTTACGCATCTGACTCTTGTAAAGTTAACTTTATTGTCTTTTTCTGAACTTTGAGTTCAATAGCTTTAGGAGAGGGGTCCAAAATTGACTTCAAGGGAAAAGAAAGACCCGTTATTAATTGAGATTCCACTGGAAAAGTTTTCTCTGAAAGGTGCTTACTGGCTCCTTGAAGGATTATATTCTATTTTGGTCTCTTAATTTATTACTTAATATAAATTTTTTTTTTTTGAGGAAGATTAGCCCTGAGCTAACATCTGCTGCCAATCCTCCTCTTTTTGCTGAGGAAGACTGGCCCTGAGCTAACATCCGTGCCTATCTTCCTCTACTTTATACGTGGGATGCCTACCACAGCATGGCTTGCCAAGCGTTGCCGTGTCTGCACCCAGGATCGGAACCGGTGAACCCCGGGCCGCCAAAGCGGAATGTGCGCACTTAACTGCTGTGCCACCAGGCTGGCCCCTAATATAAAATACATTTAATTGCTTTTCACAATCATAGGGGTAACTTTGTTCTTTTGAGGTCAGGAAATACAGACAATAGAAAAGAAGGGAGAAAACATTCACAATTCTACTTGCCTGAATATAACTGCAATTAATAAAAAATGTGTGACGCTATAGATTTATGTTTGTTTATTTGAAATATTTATTAATTTTCTGTGGCAGGTGCTTTTCTAGGCACCAGGCATAGAGGCACATATAAGATTCTGCCTTCATGAAGCTTATATCCTGGTGGAAGAGATAAAGAATAAACAAGTAAATACATTGATAAATAAAGACAGGGAGTGATAAGTGCCATGAAAGAAATGGTTCATGAGATAGAGAATGATGGTGGAGTGGCGGGAGGGAGATTTTAATCACAAAAGGACTCTCCAAGGAGGGGACATTTGAATGGACACTAGAATGGATGAAGCTCTTAGGTCATGTCAAGAGCTAGGAAAGGTGACCCCGGCAGACAGCAAGTGCAAAGGCGATAAAATGAAAGTGATGTTGGTGGTTCAAGAAAAAGCAAGACAGCCAGTTTGAGAGATGGAGAGTAGAAAGAGAAGAGCTTTAGTGACAGGCAGAGGCCAGTTGAGATGGGGCTTTGAAGGCCACAGGACGCAATTTGGATTTCATTCTAATCCGATTTGTGTTTTTACGAGCTCAGTTTGGTTGTTCAGTGAAGACTTTACTTGAGACGAACAATAAAGGACTCAGAGGAGCTATTTAGGGAAGGTGTGCAATAGTTCACGTGAGAGGTAGATATAGGTCGGATCAGGGTGGAAGCAGTGGCCACCACGAGAAGTGGTCATTTGGGGGGTGATTGTGGAGGCCTGGCTGGCAGGATTTGATGATGCTTTGGATATGAAGAGTGAGGTTAAGATATCAGTTGTAGGGGAGGAAGACATTTCCTCTACCCTCTCTGGGTTCGTCTGGCCAGAGAACGAATTAAATTCACATGAGACAGAATGGCAGAAGAAAATTAAACAAAGCTTTGTAACATGTATACATGGGAGGCTCAGGCAAGCTGAGCAACTCGCCAAAATGGCTGAAGCCCCCCACCTTAAGTATCATCTCAGCTAATGACAAAGGAGGATGTTGGGGGTGGGAGGAGTCAGTTACAGGAGGTTACCAGAAACAGGAATAAGATTATTATGCAGATTTAAGTCCTTGCCTTTGGTATTGATTAAGAGTTTCTAGAGAGAAGGTCATCTCCTTTCTTCTTCCTGGTACAGAGAGGGAGGCATCTTTACAGATAGTGATTTCCTTTACAATGTAAATGTCTCCTAACAAAGGGCAAGCAAGTTCCACTCCTCAGAGCCTCCTTCCCTGTCCCAGTTTATCAAAAGTAACCAGCCCAATAATCCTCATGCCAAAGAGACATATCTTGGTGTGGCCAAGATCAGTCCCCCACACAGTCTACAAAGGGATTATGACATCACTTCTTTCACTTAATAGACTGCGATCCATCCAGCAAAAGAGATCTCCCCAACCTTCTTCATGGCCAGATGATATTCAATAAATGATCATCCTGTAGTTTATTTCCCCGATCTCCAAATGAGGAAAATCCAGATTGTTTTTTATTTGGAAACACTGAAATAAACATTCTTATCCATATAACTATACACATCTGATTATTTCCAACAGGTATTTCTAAAAGTCGAATTGCTGGAACAGAGTTATTCACCTTCGAAATTTCATACACTATTTGATTTTTCATTCTTCACCTGAAGTCGATCATGTGATGTTAAGACTCAGTTTCATAATTTCTAGCAGTAGATACGATTTGGGCTAGTCCATTCTCTTAAGCAATGGCTTTTCTAGATAAAATGATGAATTTGTAGACAGCACATAAGGAGAAGGGAATTTTTTTTTTAAAGATTTTTTTATTTTTTCCTTTTTCTCCCCAAAGCCCCCAGGTTCATAGTTGTATATTCTTCATTGTGGGTCCTTCTAGTTGTGGCATGTGGGACGCCGCCTCAGCGTGGTTTGATGAGCAGTGCCATGTCCGCGCCCAGGATTCGAACCAACGAAACACTGGGCCGCCTGCAGCGGAGCGTGTGAACTTAACCACTCGGCCACAGGGTCAGCCCCGAGAAAGGAATTTTTTAAGTGACTGTGAAGAGAAGACAATCTTTGGATTGAAGGATTTCATTTTTTAGGATGCGTAGCCCAGATTTCCCCTACCAGCTGACTTTTGGTCACTCTTGGCTGCCATGTTGCTGCTCATGGCAAGTGTTCTAGAGCAGGGCCGTTTTGCACAGTCGTTCTTGAGGTGGTATGCACATGTCCAGACTCAGCATCACGTCAGTCTTCAAAGGATAGGCAGGATGTCTTGGAGAAAATGAGAGAAAAGGATACTTGCAAAAAACACCTCTTAAGTGGTTCTCCAGAACAAATGGCACAGCTAAAGAGAAAGAACAAGAAGCAGGTAGAAAGGCCTGCATTCAGATCCGAGCACTGCCACTTCCTACCTCTGTGTTCTTCTCAAGGATATTTCATTACTCTGGACCTCACTTTCACCATCTATAAAACGAGACTCTAAGTCCTCCCTTCTGTGCTTCAACATAAGGGTGTTTGTCAAACATGAAACATAAGGGTGACATGACATACCTTTCATAGCAGCTGTTTACTGGGCAGACATGATGTGCTAAATTGTGTACCGGTTGCTTGACATCTATTATCTCATTTAATCCTCATAATAACACCAAGGTGGATAATATTTTTATTTCACTTTTCAGGTGAGGAGAGTGAGGTTTGAGCCACCTAGTGACTTACTGAAACTCACGGAGCTAACAAGTTGGAAATCTGGAGTTTAAATGCAGGGTGTCTGATTATAAAGGACCGACCTGTCCCAAGCACATTCTTGGGGCTCAGTCTCAATTTTAGCCTTGATGGAATGTGGTAGGGGGTGTAGTGGAGGCTTGTCTTTCATCCAGAGCTTGGCAGAAACTGAAAGAGAACAAATTGCCTTTTCCCCTGATTTCACCTATCTGCTTCCTACTCAGATGTTCCTGGCTCATGGAATTAGAATTCAAAATGATCAATTAGAGTTTATCACACACCCATGGCAGGGATTCTGTATGTGGTGGGAACTTTGAGATAATCCACTGGTCAGTGGTTCAGAGACATCCCTTCTTCCCCAGCTTTCACACCTTGACTCATAGAAAAGGAATTTGGGGCCTTGCAGAAAAGTTGAGAAGAGAACTTTTGCCTTTTCTTCCATCCCATATACGGGGGGAGCCACTTATCTGATTGACGTGGTTGAGAGAAGTACGGCTCCATGATCACACCCCTTCTGGGCTGGTCAGCCTGGTCCTTAACACGTGTATTCTCTTTTACGTGGATACACCTTCCACGGAGAAGGGAAACCTGGGCTGGGGCCTGGCCCAGAAGTGGAGACTTCCTCACCTCTTCACTGGTCTCTTGGACCCTCTCAGAGGGGCAAGGTGCATGTTAGAACTGGGAATGGCCCCTGAAATTGCCGCTGGCAGTCTTCCTTCAAAGCCTGGGAACCTCTCTACATATTGTTTCACCGGGGTATAAGAAAAAGCAGCCCAACCCTCCTCCTGTCCTTATTGATGTGGTCACTTTGTCCAAAAGCCAACAGAGACATTCCAGGAGAGAATCTTTCCCGGGGTCCTAGCCTGGATGTTCAACCAGAGATGCTTAGTCTTTGAGATCCAGCAGTGGGAATTAAATAATACAAGGAGTAGTCACAGGGACATCCAAAGAATATCGTAGAACAGGAGTCAGCAAAGGATGGTTCATGGACCAAATATAGCCTGTCACCCGTTTTTTAAATAAAGCTTTATTGGAACACAGCCATGTCCATTCGTTAATTTGTTGTCTGCGGCTGCTTTGCTAATACAATGCCAGAGCTGAGTAATTGCGACAGACTGTAAGGCCCACAGTGCCCCAAATATTTATTATCTGGTCCTTTACAGAAAGTTTGCAGACCCCTGTTTTGGATTCTCAGTGCTTTTCAAACTTTAATGTGCAAATGCGTTACCTGAGGATCGTGTTGCTCGGTCTGGGGCTGGGGGTCAGGAGTCAGTGTATCTAAACAAATTCCCAGGTCATGCCAATGCTACCAGTCCTTGTCTCACATTTTGACTAGCAAGGTTCTAGAACAGTGCTGTCTGAAACTACTTCCTGCAATGATGACATGCTCTGCAGCTGTGCTGCTCGATGTGGTAGCCACTAGCCACACGTGCCTGTCGAACACTTGAAAAGTGGCTAGTGCAACTGAGGAACTGAACACGTAATTTCAAATATTTAAAATTTCAATGGTCTCATGTGGCTAGTGGCCACCTCATTGGACAGCATAGTCCTAGAGAATAAATCCTAGATTTGCTTGCTTGTGTCTAAAAAAAAGCCAAACCATACGTGCCTGGCTGAGATTTTCCTCCTATTTAAAAAAAAAAAAAACCCCAAAAGATAGGTATTAGCGTACAGACAAGTTTAGAGGATATTAAGTCTTGGCTTGCTCACGGGGGAGGGGGGCTCAGAGATACTGCAATCTGGCCTGAGTATAATAAACCCCTTTGTTACATTTAAATACCATCATACTATCTTATATACAGCAAAGCATCGGGATGTTTTATAGTAACAATGCAGCAGCACGAAAACCCCAGACAACTCTAAAAAGGCGCTAATTATTATTATTAGTGTTTTGCGCTAACAATAAATGTCAAATGGAACCCTGAAAACAAATAACTACCTGTCACCAAGTGAATGAAAGGCAATTTTAGTAAAGTGAATTAAAACCCCAAACATCACCAAGCCCAACCAGGGAGCAATGCCAAGGCAGCTTAGCGGACGCCTCGGCAAATGCCTTCCTGGAGCTGCGGGGATAGGATGTCCTTGGGGGAAAGCACTGAGGGCCGGGCCGGCTCATTAGCACCCAGGGCACCTGGAAAGGGGAGGCAGACAGAGCTGCAATGACGGGGGCCACCCCATCTTCCGGAGCGGGCCCTCCGACATAGCAAATGGAAATTGGAGACCATTACTGATGGAGAATCTTTATTTATTGGCTGGGCTGCAGCCCGCTTGAATGTTATCAGTGAAAAATTAAAGTTGGACAGCAGAGCACGGATTTGTTTTCATGACATATTTCCCTTAGATTTTTCAAAGTACATTCTGGGTGTCTCCCAAAGACTATTTTTTAAAAATAAATCGCACATTTTATTTTTTCAAACTTCATTTATCTTTGATATCTGATTGACATATTCAGGACAGTCTAATCCTTTCTGCTGAAGTGAGCTATGACAGTAGCTGCTACAGCAGTCAACATCACAGAGCCCTCCCCAGGAAGAGGGGCTGTGTCTTCCCACATGCCAGCAAGGAGGACCGGCGTGTTCTTTCTAGATGGCTGTGCGGGTGGTGAGGTCCGTCTCTTGGGTCAGCAGATAGATGAGGCTTAGAGGCTTGAATCAACTCTAATTATTGCAGAATCATCAGAGAAACCCAGAGACTCATGAGAGAGGCGAGGGGCTGGGGCTTAATCTCTAACTTTCTTACTTTGTTATAAGCACCCGGGAAGAGGAGGCATGTGAAGTTGAGGATTTTTAGCCTTGTCCCACGATTGGCTTTATTCTACCTGGTCTGGGGTTGCCTTTCTCTTTCCTTCTCCGTTTTTTTCTCTCCTGACCCTTTTTTCCCCTCAATGTTTGAATTGATAATATACCCACACAGTTGTTCTAGACTCAAAATGATTGAAAGTAATTCAGAGTAAAACCCTTCCTCCCACCTTGCCTCTTAACTGTCCTGCAAGCCTTCCCTCACATCTCTTATTAATCGGATCTTTGCCGATGCAATGAAGCCACATACATCTAAGCACATGCATGTCCATACACACATACGTGTACACACACATTCCTTTTCCTCCTTTTCTACACAAATGGTAATATATTATACACATCATTTTTCGCCTCGCTCTTTTTTTTAACCTAAAGTCTTTTTTTCTGGGAGATCATTCCATATCCATTAATAAAGAACTTCGTCTTTTTAAAAAAGAACAAGCGAAATGCACTCCAATATACAGCTATACCATACATTATTCATTAAGTTCCCTGAATCTAGAGGCATTTAGGGAATTTCCCAACTTTTGCTCTTACCAACAACCCTGCAGTAAATAACTTCAAATGCATGTTATTCCCCACACGTGGGAAGTGTCTGTGGAATGAATACCTACATGCGGACTAGCTGGGCAAAGGGTGAATGCATTCGCAATTTTGATAAATATTGCCAAATGGTCCTACAGTAGAGGTTCTAGCATTTACATCATTCATAAATGAGAAGGTCTGTTTCCTATACTCTCCCTCACCCAGGATATTATCAAAGTTTGTGATCTTTATAAATTGGAAGAGGAAAAACGGTCTCCCAGCAAATTTTTTTTTTTAAAGATTGACACCTGAGCTAACATCTGTTGCCAATCTTCCTTTTTTTCCTTCTTCTTCTTCTTCTTCTCCTCCTCAAAGATCCCCAGCACGTAGTTGTAGGTTCTAGTTTCAGGTCCTTCTGGTGGTGCCATGTGGGACACTGCCTCAGCATGGCCTGATGAGCGGTGCCATGTCTGCGCCCAGGATCCCAACCAGTGAAACCCAGGGCTGCCCAAGCAGAGCGTGTGAACTTAACCACTCGGCCACGGGGCCGGCCCCACCCAGTAAAATTTTTAATTTACATTTCTCTTGAGTCAGGTATAAAGTTTCTGGTAATATATTTATTTATAAAATATATTTATTCTTTGTAAACTCTCTGTGCATAGTCGATGCCTCTTTTTCCATTTGTCTTTTCCAGTGGAAAGACTATATATTGGGAAAAGTAGCTCATAGTCTGTTTAATGAGTAACACATACTTTGTTCTCAACGTTAAAAAATATGGGTTATTTTTATGGATATAGGTAAAAAAAAAAACCTCTCTGCTGTTTATTCATTCATTGATTAAAAACACATCAACTGAGTACCCCCTATGTGCCAGCACCCGGCAAAGTGTTGGGTGCTTTGCTGCAGTTCTAATGGGGGAGACAGTTAAGCAAGCAAAGGTCACCATTTGTGTGAGCAGAATGATGAGAGCTCTACAGAAAGACAACTACCCCCCCACCTGGGAGTGGAGGAGTATCATGGAAGGCTTCCTGATGGATATAATTTAGAAGCTGAAATCTGAAGGACAAGAGATGGTCAGGCAAGAAGAGTGAGAGTGGGGAAAATGATGGGTGCTTTAGGTCAAGATATGGCTTGTATGAAAGGGAGAAAAAAATGTCATGCGTCAGGGGAGTGACAAGAATTCAACATGATGGACGCAGACATGAAGGTTGAGAGGAAGTAGGGTTAGCCATAACAAGTGGCAAAATTGTGGGTATTTTGAGGGTCAGGACTAATATTTATTCACACGGATGCTGTGCAGTGTTGCAGACATTGATGAACGAGACAGACAAGTCCGTTCCTTTATGGAACTTAAATTTTAATGAGGGGGGAGGCAGAGATAATAAACAAATGAACAAATAAATAAACAAAGGAATAATCCCCATTTTTAGCGCTATGAAAGAAATGCACAGAACTGTTTTGGAAAATAACAGCAGGTCCCCTTTGGACTGGGTGTTTAGGGGAGGCATCTCTGAGGAGGTGACCTTCAAGCCAGGACAGAGTGAGCAGGATCAAGGATGCAAAGGGCAGAGCTGAAATGCTACTTTCCATCTCTGTGCCCCTCCCTGGGCCCAGGACAGGGCTGGTGCTCAGTATCTGCCTAAAGGATGTTCATTTTTTTTTTTTTTTAGGAGGATTAGCCCTGAGCTAACATCTGCCACCAATCCTCCTCTTTTTGCTGAGGACACACTCTGTGCACATTCTGCTTCGGCTGCCCGGGATTCACTGGTTTGGATCCCAGGTGGACCCTACGCACCACTTGTGGAGCCATGCTGTGGCAGGTGTCCCACATATAAAATAGAGGAAGATGGGCATGGATGTTAGCTCAGGGCCAGTCTTCCTCAGCAAAAAGAGGAGGATTGGAGGCAGATGTTAGCTCAGAGCTAATCTTGCTAAAGAAAAAAGTGCAAACAGCGAGGTCCTTGAAACACAGAAAAGAAAACAAAAGGAATATGCTGAGGAAGTCTTCTCACACTACAAATTTTATTTTATTAATGTTAGCACCACTTTCTGGAACCAAAAATTACTCAAAGATGAGAAAGACTAGAAGAAATTAAAACTCCAGGTTGGAACACATTGGGACAAATTGTAGGTTAAATTTCTAGAAGTGAAGAGCAAATAGTAATAATAACAACCACCATGACAATTTTTCCCTCTGTCCTAGGTGTTTAGGCTAAACACTTTCACATCTTATTTAATTTGATCCTAACAACAACATGGATTGTTATCCTTTCCATTTGGCAGATGAGCAAACTGTGGTGTAGAGAGTTTTAACAACCAGGATAAGGCCCCGTGGATGGTAAGTCGCTGAGCCAGAATTTGAACCCAGGAGGCCTGTTGATGGCCCCTCTCTCAAGCACCGCTGTGATGCCCTCCTGGGGAGCCCCAGCTTCCACTGAGAGAAACATTTCCGCTGGTCCAGAGGTCCACAAGCTGTTTCTGTAGAGGTGCCAGATAGCAAATGTTTTCTACTCTGTAGACCATACAATCTCTGTCTCAACGACTCCACGCTGCTGTTACAGGGCTGAAGCAGTCATAGACGCCGTGTAAACCAATGGCAGTGGCTGTGTTTCAATAAAACTTTATCTATAGATTCTGACATTTAAATTATATAATTTTATGTATTTCAATATACTATTCTTGGTATTTTTTTTAGTCAACCCTTTAAAAGTATGAACACTATTCTTAGCTCATGGGCAAAACAAAAACAGGCAGTGGACCAGATTGGCCGGTGGGCCGTGGTTGATGACCTCTGCCCTAAGCTGTAAGCAACGCGAGCCAAATTAGCTGCTTCAAAACAGTAGTGACCAATTCACTAGTGAGGGGAGAGAGAGGCAGCTGGGAGGAATGGGAGGAAGAGAAAGGAAGGCGAGAGAATGGAAGAAAAAAGTATGTAAATTGCATTAACTTTTAGCTTTAACCTTAGGTAACACTTTGACAGCCCTCCAAGATAATAATTTAATAATATGAATAAAACTCTAATAACATGCCTTACTTAAAATTCCACTTTGAGAACTGTATCCAAAGCAAACAGGCAAACAAGTATACAAAGATACATGTGCAAGGATCTTCTTTTATTATTATTTACAATAAGAAAGAATTCATAGCCCCCAACATCCAGTGAATAGTGAATTGATTAAATAATATTACAATGAAAAGTCATGCACCCGTTAAAGATGATTGTGTACATGTCTACTTATTGACATATAAACACACTGATGATATGTGAAAGGAAAATTATAGGTCACAAAATATGAGGTTTTGTGTGAGCTTCCTTTTGTGATACACAAAGTTAGGTGTGTAAAGATGCAAAGGAACACCAGAAGGCTATGTAACAAAGTATTTATACTGGTTGCTCCTGGATGAAAAGATTATGGAGTTTTATACATTTTTCTATATTTGTTAAAATTTATATTATTAGAAGATGTTGCCTTTATCAGTACAAAAATATAGGTTATAAAAATAGAATAAACAAAGATAATTTGGGAGGATCTCAGCTTTGTGCCGCGTGGAAAAGCTTTCATCTAAAAATATCTTGAAAAGAGAACTCCCTTCAGATTCTTGGAGTGTCTGGACGCTTTCTTGAGTCTTCTCCTGAGCTACACATATTGAATCTGTGTTTTCTTCTCATTGGATGGTTAAATTCATAACCTCCCTCCCCTCCTGCTTTGGTGACCTGCCATCTGTCTTCTTTCTGACCTGTTGGGGACTCACAGAAACATTAGTTCTCTCCAAAGCACGGCATTTGGGAACAACGTCGGGGGAGACATGGAATTTTTATTGCTTTTCTTCTGTTTTCCTTTTTCTCTCTGCCTTTGCACCAGCGGGGCCAGTTCACGTACTTCCTCCCACACTCTGTCAGCCCCCAGAGCCACGTTCTCACTGTGACAGTGACGGCAGCCATCCTGGTTGTGATTTATCTTCGCGAGTTGCCAAATCACTCTTGGTTGCATGTCTGTGCTCGGTGAATAATGAGAAAGACCCACCATCCATCTAAGGACAAAACAATGTGAGCAGTTACATTTAAATTTAGCTCTTTCCCCCCGCAAGCTTATTTCTTATTTTCTGATCGAAAAGGACCCATTTAAAGGCCTTTGTGGTAAATACCCAAATAATTGTGTCACAAAGACGGAGGATCATTTTTCACTGGAGTCAACGATCGCTGTGGATCAGCTGCCATCCCGAAGTTGCAAACTGCTCAAACTCTGGTCTGTTAATAGCAATTTCCCTGGACCTGCAGGAGGGACTCATTTCAATGCCTGCATGTTAACTACTTAGGGGCTGGTTATTGCACCAGTAATGCCATTTGTAAATTGCAAGAAGACGCAACCGGTACATTAGGCAACATTTGGGACCTGGACGTGTCTCCCTGATAAACAAAGAAGGAAGAATGAAACACATAAATACAATCTCCACCTGAGGTGACAGCAGTGAGATGCGGGAAAGGAAGCTTTGGGGACAAACAGACCTGAGCTTGAATCTTTGTTCAGTCACTTAGAGTCGAGCTGTTTGATTTTGAGCAAATTATGTATTCTCCGCACCTGCTCCCTCAACTATGAAATGGATTATTTACACCTATTTGCATGATTGTTATGAAGGGGTGGACGATTCTGTTTCCCAAAGATGGCCATGAAAATATCTCATGTCCTGTGATTTCTAGAACTCATCCATTGTGTCATCCAGAAGTACAGTCTATTTCCTTCCCTTGAGTCTGGGCAGGCTTGTGACTCATGTGTAACCAGTAGAATGTGGTGGGAGCGATTCTGATGCCTTTTGAGTATAGGGCATAAAAGTGATGCAGCTTCCACCTTGTGAGATGAGCCATTCACACTTGTACCCTAGTAAGAAATCCAAGCCCCTGAGGCTGCCATGCTGAGAGGAAGCCCAAGCAGCCCTGTGGAGAAGCCACATGTGGCTGTTACTGTCAACAGACCCAACCGAGGTCCCAGCCAACAGCTAGCATTAAGCATCAGCCATGTGAGAGAAGACACTCCAGATAATTTCAGCTCCCAAACATGAAGTCGCTCCTAGTGTGCCAGCCTTCCCGGAGGAACCCCCAGACATCCTGGAGCAGAGATTAGCCATCCCTTGTGCCCTGTCCACTTCCTCACCCACACTATCTGAGAGCACATGAAAATGTTGCTTTGTCTACTAAGTTTTGGGGTGATTTGTTCTGCAGAAATAGTAACATGGAAAGAATGCTAGGAAAGCAAAATCCTGTAAAGCAAGTGGCACGTTGTAGGACTCTTAATAAGTGGCAGTTCTAATTATTTACATTATTTTCTTCTCTGAATTGGATTTCAGGTATGACAAGGAGGTGGTAAATATCCATACAGGGACCTCCAGCTCTAAGACATGGAAGGGAATGAATCCGTTCAGCTTTCATTCATTTATCCATGCATGTGAGTGATATTTATTGGATATCAATTGGATATTTGGATGTTTATTGGATAGCAATGTGCCAGGCATGCTGCTGGGTGCTGAGCGTATGCCAACAACAATATAGAAATGGACCCTGCCCACATGAAGAGTCCAGTGCGACAGAAGGATAAACCAGTAAAGACATTGTAAGAAAATGACATTGCTGTGAAGAAGCAAAATAAGATAGTGTGTTAGCAAATGAGGAAATGACATTGATGCTGAAAATTCTACCCCCAGTGGTGGCTTGAGAACATATGGTACACATAGCAATTTCCCAGGAAGCTTAATAAAATTGCTTGTCTGTGTGCCTCAGATTTGCAAATTTTGTTTCCCTGGGTCTAATACTCTTTGGGCCATATTTTGTCAAGAATTAGACAAGACTAGAAGCTCTTTGAGGCTAGAGACGCTCCTGCTTGGTCGTGGCCATGCTCTGTGGCCCAGTCTGGGTTTTGTCCTATAGTAGGCATTTGTTTCAACAGTTTCAAATGTATAGACTACTTTCCAAGAATCTTCAGAAATTCTATATGAAGAAATACAGAGATATGATATCACATATAAACTCCATGTGCCCAAAACATGTGTTTGACATGTAAAATATTTAATTTAGAGAACCGCTTAGGTGATATCAACTCCTTCAATTTTTACAGCACATTTTTTGTATCAGCTAGAAACAGTAATTTGTCATTAAACAATAATAAATGCATAAAATTCCATACAAAGGATGATATCACAAATAAAACGAAAGTTCCTTTTGATATTTTCGTCTCCATCATGCCCCTCCACTAGTGTGCTAACCTCGGTATCAAGTTCCTGCTTTTTCTTCTGAATTATTTTCATGCACATGTATGTACCTATGGAATATACAAAATATTGTTTTGTGTTTTTAGAACCTTTTGGTTATTAAGAAAGTCCTCATATTTCTGCAACTTGTTCTTTTCCTCTCAAAAATATGTCTGAAGGATTTATGTAGGCATAGAGAGATCCTTTTTTTTCTCTTTTAACCACTGCCTCACATTTCAGTCTTTGGCACTTTATTTAGCCATCCCCTTGCTGATGGACATGTAGGTTGCTTCATCTATTGCGCATCCCCGAAAGAGTGCAATGTACATCCTCGCGCACGTCCCTCTGTGCCCTCCTGTGGAGGTTTCTCCAGGCACAAGCAAAGGAGCAAATGGCTTAGTCAAGATCATAGGTATTTTTATTTTAAACAGCCATTGGCATTCTATCCATTGACTGAAAGAGTATTCATTTCTCCATACTTTGCCATCAACTAATTTTTTTAATCAAAATATTGAATGAATGAATGATCAGCACTCCAGAAAATCTAAAACTTACAACGTGTGCAACTCCTGTTATTTAATGTAGATGACCCTCGTCCTGAGCAGGCTCGTCCCTTTTCTCTAATAACCAGCAGGACAGGAGTGGACTAATAGAATCCCTGCCTCGTGGATGGAAGTTCAGAGAGCCAGTGAACATTCCAAAAACTGAAAATATTGGTTTTTAGGCTGCTGTACTGTGTTGCTCCAAACAGGGAGGGGGCTGGGAGAGAGGCAGGATGCAGAAAAACATGACACAGACGCAGAATTGTTTCCTAATAAAAAATCTCTCAAAATTTTCCGCGAGGCCCTGTCAGCAGCTCTTCAAGCAGCACGGCTTATTTTAAATTTTATTTAAATCAACAAATTGTACACACTTGAACACGGAAACAGAATACAGGGAAAACACAAGCTGCCCTAGCAGAGTAACGTCTAATAAACATTATGCTCCTCAGAGATATTTGCTGTTTAATCACCCCGTCAAAGGACGCATTCAGCCAAAAGATGTCAGATAGCATCTTGCTAAAGGCGATGGTGCCAGCTTTCCTGGCTTCGGAGTTCATGCAGCTAATTTTTTTCTCTCTTCCCCATTTGTGGTTTTTTTTTTTTTTTGGAATATCAAGATCTGAGATGCTCCAGCTCGTGGACCATTCAGAGGATAAAGCATTTGTGCTTTGAATAAGGATGTTAATATCCATTTATTGAATACTTTCTTTGTCAGGACTGGCCATATACTTTGTGGGGCCCAGTACAAATGAAAACGAGGAGCCTCTTGTTCACAAATTATGGGAATTTTAAGACGGTGAGAGCGGAGCCTTAAACCAAGCACAGGGCCTTTCTAAGTGTGGGCTCTGTACGGCTGCCCAGGTTGCACATCCACAGAGCCAACCTTGATTTGTGGCTATCTGTTGAAGATCTCATTTCACAGCAGCAGAGTCCTCCCCTCCTTCTCTGCTCTGAGAAAAGACAAAGTGACCGAGTTCATGAGACTCTATGGGATTTACAATATTTGGTCCTCGAATGCTTTCTACGGACGGACCAGCTAACTGCTTGGTTTTTGTGTTGCCAAGTTGCTAGGGGGAATAGGAAATACTTGAGAGGCAGGGCTGAGAATTATAGGCCAGAAGGGAAAACAGAGAGAACTAGAAGACAGTGGTGCCCACAGTAGAACTTTGAGGAAAGAACAGCTATGTGTTTGAAAGGCAATTTTTAAAATGCCGTTTTGCCACATGCTATGTGATATATAAGTCCTCTTTCCTGTTCCCTCAACATCCTCAGTAAGTCTACTTTAGTCACCAAAGTAATGAGGAAGAATGTGATAAGATGCTGTGTATGGTCTCAAAGTGAGTGAAAGTAGAGATTTGAGGCTGTGCATTAGATAATCACTGTATTCGGTTTACACATAATTTCTTTTAATTCTCCCAAGAAAGCTTTAAGAACATCATAGAACTTCATGTGTCCATTTTTTTTTAAGTATGCTTTTTGGTGAGGAAGATTGGCCCTGAGCTAACATCTGTTGCCAATCTTCCTTTTTTTCCCTCCCCAAAGCCCCACTGCATAGTTGTATATCCTAGATGTAGGTCCTTCTAATTCTCCTATGTGGGATGCTGCCACTGCATGGCTTGATGAGCGGTGTGGAGGTCCACGCCCGGGATCTGAACCAGCGAACCCCAGGCCACCAAAGCAGAGCATGACAACTTAACCACTGGGCCATGAGGCTGGCCCCATGTCTCCATTTTCTATTAAGTGGTCGGCTTTTTGAAAAATACTGATTTACAGAAGTTCTTTACTTGTTAAGGAAACTAGTCCTTTGTCACATGAGTTGCAAATGTTTTTCCCGTTTGTCTTTTAGTTTTCTTTTTGGTGTTTCTATCCCCAAGCAAATTCTTTTTTAATAGTCATGCTCCACACAACAACGTTTCAATCAACAATGGACTACATATACGACGGTGGTCCCATGAGGTTAGGGCCGTACAGCCTCGGTGTGTAGTAGGCTGCGTCACCTAGATTTGTGTAAGTTCATTCTATGAGGTTTGCACAATGATGAAATCACCTAATGACGTGTTTCTCAGACTGTGTCCCTGTCATTAAGTGACATGTAACTATTTCCATTAGTTTGCTAGGGCTGCTGTAACAAATAGCCACAAATTGGGTAGCTTAAAAGAGCAAAATTATTCTCTTATAGTTCTGGAGGGTAGAAGTTCAAAATCAAGGTGTTGACAGGGCTGTGCTCCCTCCAAAAACTCTAGGAAAAATCTCTCCTTGCTTCTTCCAGGCTCTGAGGGCTGCCAGCAATCCTTGGTATTCCTTGGCTGTGGCCCCATCACTCCAGCATCTGCCTTTGTCTCCACATGGCCTTCTTCCCTGAGCGTCTGTGTGTCCAAATTTCCCTCCTCTTATAAGGACACCAGTCATTGAGTTAGGGCCCATCCTAATCTAGTATAACTTCATCTTAACTTGATCACATCTGCCAAGACCCTCTTTCCAAATAACGTCACATTCACAGCTATTGGGGGTTAGGACTTGAGCAAATCTTTTGAGGGGACACAATTCAACCCACCACAGTATTTCTGTAGTCGAATATATTAATATTTTCTTTTATGGCTTTGGATTTTGTGTGATTCCCTTCGAAGAAGCTTTTCATCCTGTGACTGAAAAACTTCTTAGATACTCTATATGAAATAATAGGTTCATTTTAATAGGTTATATTTAAATGCTTGAACATCTAGAGTAAGTTTTAGTGTAATGTGTGAGGCAGGATTCCATTTTTTTTCAGATGGCTGTTCAGATACCTTAACATCATATATTGAATAATCAATTTTTTCCAAACTGACTTTCTTGCCGCTCTTGTCACATAATAAATTTCCATATTTATGTATGTCCATTTCTAACTCTCTTCGGCTCCATTGATCTGTTTATTCTACACCAGAACTACAATATTTTAATCAGTGTAGTATTAGGATATGTGGCAGAATTTTCCTACTCTTCTTATTTATATCTTTTTATTGAACTTTAGAATTAGATATAGTTCACTTGTCAAAAAGAGTGATAGCATTTCTACTGAAATCATTTTAAATATATAGATTTACTCATGAAAATAAAAATCATACCAATATCCATTTTTTAAAAGTCTTCTTAGCATCAATTTAAAGTCATCTTATTAAAGGTCTCTCCCATTGCCTTTTTAAGTTTAATACTAGAAGGGATTATCTATCAAGAAAAGATATTGACTTCTATCAAAAGTGTTTCAGCATCTATGATGATGCTGCCATTTTTCTTTTGATCTATTAACATAGATTTTCCTAATACTGAATTATTCCTGAATGTTAAGCAGTCAGGATTTGAATTCTTATTCCTATACTTACTAGCTTTGTCTCCTTGTGAAAATTTCTTCACCTTAGTGAGAAAATTTTCTGTAGAATGGGTATCATTGTAGTGCTGTCATCTGCTCAGATTCTTTCTCCTTCTTTGTGAAACAACAGCCCCATTTTCCTCTGGGGAGTCGGCCTTCCCCTCTCTCAGAGCATGTGGTATGAAGAGAGTGGCCCCTTTCCCCAGGTCCTGGGGTGGACACTTAACCCATGCATGCCCTCCACCTGGTGACATTGATTTGTTTAAGGATGACATAAGCTGGGCCAACAAAAACTAGCCCTGGACTTTTTCTGGGCTTTACTGCATTTGCTAAGCTGACAATAAGAGTACTGTCAACACTTAAGAAAGGACCTGCCTAAGAATGAACACAGAGGAAATAAAAGCTGAGAACAGAACAGAGAGAGTGGGGCAGAGATTCGCTGAAAGGCTTTGAACCCTTGGAACTAGCACTTCATTTACCGCCTGAGTATTTAGTCAAACAAAAGAAAAGCAGCAGCAGAAGCAGCAGAAAAACAACAACCACAAAATTCATAGCAGTCACAATAACTAACGTTTACTGAGCGCTTACGATGAATCAGATACCAGATACTGTTCCGACTACTTCTCACACATTAACTTTTTTAGTCTTCATAATAGTCCGGTAAGGTGGGTGTTATTATCCCATTTTCAGATGAGAAAACTGAGGCCCAAAGAGTTTTAATGTCTTACTCAGTGTCACAGAGTTAGTAAGTGGCAGAGCCAGGATTCTCACCTAGGCTGTCTTGCTACAGCATCTAAGTACTTGTGCCAATAGAAGGGTGTTTGAGAAGGGTTTCTGTCATCTGCAATAATGTAATTTTAATTCTCGCATCATAATCCCTACCTTGAGAAGTTGTTGGGAGCCTTGAATGAGTCTGTGTATATAAACTCACTCAGTGTCGTGCCTGACACATGGCAAGTGTTCGAATGTCAGATGTTGCACCATCGAGTCTACTGTCCAACCTCCTCAGAGAAGCATAGAGGAGTAAGGACTAGTCTTTTGGGAACTATTTATATCAGTCTTGCCTGTGTTCAGAGAAATTGCGGGAATCGCAAACTCACATTCTTAGAGGGGCCAGGAAGTTGATATAAATCAGGGTTTCTAAACTTTGGTACTATCGACATTTTGGGGACAAGTAATTCTTGGTTGTGGGGGTCTGTGTTGGGCATTGTAGGATGTTTAGTAGCATCCCTGGCCTCCACCCACTGATGTCAATAGCACCTCCTCCCATGTGACAATCAAAAATGTCTCCAGACATTGCCAAATGTCTCCTGAAGGGTGAAATTGCCCCCATTTGGGAACCACTGGTATAAATTAATGAAGCTCGTACTTAGATTGTGCGAGTTATATGCTGTTTCATGTAGGAGGCACTGCCCTATCTAAGAGGCAGCCACTACTCAGCTCCAGCTGACTGTTGCTAAGGGAGACTATAGACCCATTATTGTCAGAAATTTCAACTTTTCTAGTTTTGGAATTTTCTAGTCTAGTTTTATATTTTTTCAGATTTTTAAATGCTGTCCCCAATTTTTTATAACTTGATGTGGGCTGAATGAAAGACATCTGTAGACCATATTTAGCTTCCTGGCCACCAGTATATGAGCTCTGGCCTGGAGGAGTCCCCAAGATGCTGTCCCAGGTGTCTGCAATGTTGAGAGGTGCTTCCATTTCTCAAGCGCATTTCCCCCAGGGCATGCTGCCCTTCCAAACAGTTGGGTCAATCAAAGAAGTATTTAATTCTCTTAACTGATTAGATTCTGGTTGCCCCCCTTGAACAGGTACTTTTATTTTGAACTTGTTTCTCGGTAACAAGTGAATTCTAGAATGGGTAAAGTGAAAAGGATTATTTAGAAAATGCTCTCTTCATGGAGCTTTCTACTGGAGCTCTCCATTTTTTCACCCAGCTCAATAACTGCTGACTTTGAGTATTTTCTTTGCTTGTAAGTGCTGCAAGCTAGCTCACCAATGTGGGCAATTTGTTATAACGATACAGGAGAATCTCTTGGAACCCACAGACAACAGGCATAATCAGACCTCAGGAGGAACCAGAAAAGCTGTCTTGAATCAAGTGATATTATTCTCTTGTTTTCTTTGATGTGTCTTTCATTCATTTCTCTCTCTCCAGAATGGCTTTTTCTTTTCATAAGCACATGGCCACTCCCTTCTCGGAGTTATATGTTGCTCCTGCTTCATTTTGAAACTTCTAGGAGAGAGTGATTGAGCCGGGCGGAGGCAGGCATCACTTCCATGTCCAATCTGCTGCGACGACAAGGCCAGGTGATCCACTCTCTGACAGCAGGTATTTTCTTTCGCTCCTGTTGAATCTCCATCTGTCACTCCTCCCTTCCAAATCATCGGTAAAGCCTATTGGCTGCTGAACCTGCCCAATTCTCATCCATCACAAGGTCGTCCTGGTCACAATCATCTCTCAACTGGATTACAGCAATAGCCTCCTAACCAGTTTTGCTGCTTCCACATTTGCTCCCCTGAATCAGGAATGATGCTGTTGAAAGACTAGTCAGATCATGTCGTACCTCCTTTCAATGCTCTCTAACGATCTCTGACAGCATTCAGATTAAAAGTCTAAATACTACGAGACCTAAGAGGTCCCACATTTTCCGGCTCTCCATCCTTCCCTTTTCTATTTCTCTGTCACCATTATCTCACTTTTTCACTTTTCTCTGTTACTCCTTAAATGTCCCTTTCTCAGTGAAGGAGTATGACCATCACCCCTGGCACTCTCTACTCCCTTTCCTTGCCTTTTGTCTCCAGAGCATTTGTCACCATCTTTTGACATCTTGTGGCAATTTCTTCTACTAGAACACAAGATCGTAAGATCAAGACCAGTATAATTTTTAAAAATGTTCTATTTTAGAATGGTTTTAAATTTATAGAAAATTGTGAAGATAGTCCAGAGAGTTCCCATATCCACCTCACCCAGCTTCCCTTGTTGTTAACAGTTTACGTTAGTATGGTGTATTTGTTAGCTTTGACGGATCCTGGTTACCACGTTGCGTTTAGTTGTCATATCTCCTAAGGCTCCTCTTGATTGTGACAGTTCCTCAAACTTGCCGTGTTTTGAGAGTTTTGAGGAGTACTAGCCAGGTCTTTCGTAGAGTGTCCCTCAGTTTGGTTTTAAGCAATATTTTGCTCATGATTAGACTGGGGTTGTGGGTTTTAGGAGGAAGATCTAAAGAGGTGAAGAGTCATTTTCATCACAGCACATCAAGGGTAGGTACTAGCCATAGTGTCGGCCTTCATCACCTGGCTGAGGTTGTGTTGGTCAGGTTTCTCCATTGTTCAGTTCCTATTCTCACCTCTGTTCATACTGTACTCTTCAGAAGGGCACTAGGCACAGCCCACACTTACGGAGTGGGGAATGATGCTCCCCCTAACTGAGGAGGAGGCATCTACATAACTATTTGGAATTCTCTGCAGAGAAGAGCTGTCTGTTCTACCTCATTTATTTATTTATTCAATCATTTATTTATATCAATACAGCTTATGGATATTTATTTTACACTTGGGCTATAATACAATGCCATTTTATTTGTTTACTTTGCTGCTCAAATTCTTCCAGTTTTGGCTATTGGGAGCTCTTTTGGTTGGTGCCTATGTCCCTTTGTCAAAAATACCATCTCTGGGGCCGGCCTGTGACCGAGTGGTTAAGTTCACATGCTTTACTTTAGCCACCCAGGGCTTCGGTGGTTCAGATCCCAGGCGCAGACATGGCATCACTCGTCAGGCCATGCTGAGGTGGCATCCCACATATCACAACCAGAAGGACCTGCAACTAGAATATACAACTATGTACTGGGGGGCTTTGGGAAGAAGAAGAAGAAGAAGGAAAACAAAAAAAAAGACTGGCAACAGATGTTAGTGCAGGTGCCAATCTTTAAAAAAATAAATACCTACCTGTGGGCTTTATTGAGCATTTCATTACTTTTTGACACCTATAAGATGCTCCGGGATCACCTTGTATATTTCCTACCCTAGTCCTAGAATCAGCCATTTCTCCACAAAGTCTTAGCTCTCTTTATTGGAGAATGGTATTAGAAATTAAGATCTGGGTGCTTGAAAAACATGAATTACCTGAAGTGGCACAAGAAGAAGTGAAAAATCAGAATAAGCCTAAATTTTTTAAAGAACTTGATTTTGTAATTAGAAACCTTCTCATAAAGTCAATTGCAGGCGCAAATGGTTTCACTCATAATTTCTATAAAATATTTAAGGAATAAATACTACTAACCCCACACACATTCAGAAAACAGAGGAGAGAACACTTGCTAACTCATTTTTTGAGGACGTCAAAATACCATGATACCGAGAGCAGACAGAGATATAACAAGAGAAAATAACCCTACAGATTAACACCTCATGAACATAAATATAAAAATTCTTAACAAATATTTTTAAATAGAATCCATTATTATATATAAAAGAAGTAAAACATTATGACCAAGTAGGATTTAATCCCAGAAATGCAAGGTTGGTTTACCGTTTGAAAATTCATCAATATAATTCACCGTATATCAGGAGAAAGGGAAAAAATACTACTGGCCAAACAGATGCAGAAAAAGCATTTGACTAAAATCGATCCTCATTCACGATAAACACTCTCAGCAAACAGGAATAAAAAGAACTTTCTTAACCTGAAAAGAGACACCAAAGAATAACTGAAACTTTCACCATTCATGTTAACGGTGGAGGGCTCAGTACTTCCCCTAAGATCAGGGATAAGGGAATGATGTCTGGTCTTACCACTTCCATTCAAATTGTCCTGAGGTGCTAGACACTGCAATAAGTTAAGGAAAAGTAATAAAAGCCTTTCCTAGAAAGGAAAATTTTTGAACTGTCTTTATTTGTAGATGGTATGATCATGAACATAAAAACTCCTAAGAACTCTGCAAAAAAGCTACAAGAACTAATGAATGAATTTATCAGTATCACAGGCAACAAGGTTAATATATAAAGATCAATTGCATTTCTAGATACTATAAATAAATAATTGGTAAATGATATTTAAACATATGATTTACAAGAGCATCAAAACCCATGCAATATGGAGGAATACATTTAATCCAATATATGCAAGATCTGTACGTTGAAAATATAAAGTATTGCAGAGACACATTAACGAAGATTGAAATAAATGGAAGCACATACATGATCATGGATAAGAAGATCCAATATTGTTACGATGTCAATTCTCCTAAAATGGTCTACAGATTCAAAGCAATGCCATTCAGAATCCCACCAGGCTTTTGTCAAACTTGACTAACTGATTCTAAAATTTATATGGAAATACAAAAATCTAGAATAGCCAAAACAATTTTGAAAATGAACAAACTTGGAAGTCTTATACTAACTGCTTTCAGGACTGACTATAACATTATTGTATTTAAGATAGCGAGGTATTCATATGAGCATACACATACAGATCAATGACATAGATTAGCAGGTCTAGAAATAGAACCACACATATCTAGTCAATTCATCTTTGACAAAAGTGCCAAGATAATTGAGTGGGGGAAAGGATAGCTTTTTCAACAAGTTGTGCTGGAACAACTTGATATGCATATGGAAAATATGATGAACCTTGACCCTTAGCTGGCACTATACACAACATTAGCTTGCAAGGGATCATAGACTTAACCGTGATTGAAAACCACAGCTCTCTACTGCCTCTCTACCACTAGAATGGCTAAAATTAAAGTAACTGACAACATCAAGTGTTGACATGGATGTGGAACAACTGGAATTCTCAAACTTTCACGCTGCGAGTTTAAAACGGTACAACCACTTTGGAGAACTTTTTGGCAATTCCTCATAAAATTAAATATATACTTAGCATGCAATCTAGCAATTCCACTTCTAAGTATTTATCAAAGAGAAGTGAAAATGTATGTCTACACCAAGATTTGTACACAAATGTTCATAGCAGCCTTACTCACAATAAACTTAGAATAAACTTAATGACAGCTTTACTCACAAGAAGCTTACAAACTGGAATCAACCCAAATGTCTATCCACAGATGAATGGATTAAAAACAGTGGTATATCCATACAATGAATAAATTCATACCACTCAGCATTAAAAAGGAAGGAACTTATAAGACATGGATGAATCTCAAGAACATTATGCTAAGTGAAAAAGGCAGACACAAAATAATACATAATGAATGATTCCATTACATTAAATTCCAGTATAGGAAAAATTACAGTGACAGAAAGCAGATCAGTGTTTGCCTGGGTTTGAGGAAGGAGCTGTGAGTGAAGAGAATTGACTAGAAAGAGGCACAGGCAATTTCTCAGTGTGATGGAAGTGTTCTAAACTTTGTTGTGGAGGATACCCAGGCATATACATTCTTGAAAACTCATCAAACTGTACACTTAAAATGGGTGCAATAGTCAAATACATGTTATTATATGGGGAACTTGTGTTATTCCCCGTTAAAGTTGTTGTAGGGAGGGAAAAGTGCTTTGTGGAGAAGCCAACGTTTGGAGTCATCCTCTGTGTATTCTCTTGACATACTGTGTTTAGCTGCTTGAAGAAAATAACCAAGAAAAAGTTGTTCCATTAGGATACAACTGTATCTGAGAGAGCACACAGAACTTGAGGGCTGTCTACCCAAGTGTACACCTATATGACACTAAAAGTCATTGTCAGCTACAATGTCACAAAGGGTCTATTTAATTGCAGAGATCACAAAATCTTTCCCCATGGGCTGTGTGTAGGCTCATAGATGTGCCCCTTTTCCTCTTCATAACTCTATTTTTTTTTTAAAAAAAATTCTTGCCAACATTCTAATATTGGGAGAGTTTACATAAAAATCTAGATTTTGGATTTAGCTTATAACGTTGAGCCCTTGTTCTTCCATGGAACGTTGAGTTGAGCTGACAACGTTAATCAGGCCCTGTGTGCTCCAACATAATGCTGCCATGGACCCCGTGAGGCAGCATCCCTCATTTATGTCACCAGATGGACCCTGGAGTGTGTGAGCTTGTGCCCCCTGTGAAATCTTCCTGGTACCTCCCCAAGTGTCATGCTCAGAACAACACTCAATAAATGCTGGTGAGTGATGGAACCAGATTCTTGGCTGTTGACACCAATGGAAAGCCCCCACTTTTGCTCAGGGATTTGGGGCCTTTTGTTACACGTTCCTCAAATCTTCTGAAACAGTGGCTTTGGTCTTCACGCTTCCTTTTATTTCTTGTTTTCTTCAGTTTCTTCCTCATTTATTTTACTCCTCCTTCCTTCTTCTTCCTCACCTCCTCCCCTTCTTTCTGTTCCCACTTCATTGCACAATTGGTATGATAGTACTTAAGAAACAAAAATAAGAATATTTAAAACTAGATTTAAAGAATTTAGACCAGGAAAATGAAACATTCAATAGACTCTGTTAGAAACAGAAGGTAGATAAATAGGCATAAGGTCATAGAAAATTTGGGTCTGTGTTTCCAGGAAAGCACATTTTCACAGTGACTGATTTTTACTATAGTTTCACTGTCCTAGGTGTCTTCGAACCCCCTGAAATTATAGGTAGAGTTTTGTGGTGTGTACATTTTCCCTCAGAAAATACCCTTTGTTTTTCTCGGATTCTCAAAATATTCATGACCCCAAAAGAAATATGAAAACACTGCTTTAGCCGTAGCTGTCCTAGCTTTCTATGACAATAATCACTGGGACGATGTTATGGGTCTCTAATAACACCAAAAGTGGAATTTACATTCAACACTAAGAAAACATTAAGAAAGAGTGGCCTAAGTGTGAGGAGTAGACTACAGCTACGTACCGTTAGTAGTGAAAGTGAAATTGGCGAGGGCTTTGTATACACCATAGTTTCATCAATGGTATTTTAATTCAGGTATACTAAGGAAATAGTCATGAATGTTTTGAAAGATTTAGCCACAAGAAAGTTCATTACTGCGTTATTTGTAACAATGAAATACTGAAACCACTTATATGTTTAACAACAACAAATTGCCTTAAAAAATTACGGTACATCGATGCAATGGTATACTTTGATATCTTTCAAAATGGCGTGGAAAAATATTAATGACATGCAAAAAAAAAAATCATCCCAGATCAGAAGTCAGCAAGCTATGGCTACGGGAAAAATCCTGCCCCTCACCTGTCTTTGTAAATGGTTTTTTTCGGAACACAGCCACACCCATTCGTTTTCCTATTGTCTGTGGCTGATTTCGTCCTCCAGCTGTAGAGCTGAGGAGCTGTGACAGACCTTATGCTAGCAAAGCCAAAGTTATTTACTATCCGGCCCTTTACAGAAAAGGATTGCTGACCTCCGTTCTATATCATTAAGCGATATAGTAGTGTTATTTGAGAGAGAGAGAAGGAAATAATCAAAGTAGATATACTAAAATGATAAACAGTGGTTCTCTTGGGTGATAGAAAAACAGGTGATTTTCATCCCTTTGTTTTTCAGTATTTTCCAAAATTTATACAGAATTATTACTTTTGCCATTAGGCACAATTTTTTTTTTTTTTTTAATTTTATAATACCGTCAAAATAACCCTCCTCTCTTTAGCCTTTGGCAGTTCTCTCAGTCTCCCCATCTCTTCTTGTGGCTGCACTGACGACAGAAGAGTCTTTAGTTCTTTTGTTGAGTGGCTGTGAAGCCACCGATTGGCCTGTAACCAGATTCTATGCAGTATTATACCTGGGAAGATATAAGAAACAGGAAAAGAAGAACAGGGCAACAGTGCTGGGAGAAAATTAAGATCTGCAGACGTGACATTTTCTAGGAATCAGTCTGTCTTGGTTTCTCCTATAATTATTCACCATTTTGTTTACAAATGGGAAATAGCATTCTACTGTTCAGTGTCTTCCAAGAGACTGAAGTTAATTTGAAATAATCCTGCAGCAAAAGCACCAATAAAAGCATCTGGAAGGCCCTGATGCCGTACCCTCTGGCTACTGACACGACATTATTGATACACAAATCAAAGCTGACTGCTCTGGTAACACTGAGGCTCCTGGCAGCGAGAGCTTTCAACAGAGAAGGTGTTCCGTTCTTAAGACAGGACCAACTTAATGCAACATCTCATTGGAACAGGCTCAGTTAAGACATTAAAGGGACCCCAAACAGAAACTTTAAGCCCCCTTCCTTTTTTTTTTCTTAGATGAAATGGGCCTACCAAAAAAAATCATAAATAAATAAAAGAAGAAGAAATTCAAACTATGCTTAAGAATAGACTCATGAGACATACAGGAGGCTACAAGCGTAATGTGATTTGAGGGCTGTCACAAGATTTCACCTGTCAGAGTCTGTACAGGAAACTTCCAGCTGCCTGAAATTTTCACCATTAGAGACATTTCTTCGAGACACTTTTATTTTTAAAGGTTTTGCTCAAATATAGAATTACTGAACTTCTGAATTCAAAGGGTCTTTAGAGGTCACAAACCCATTCCTGAACTGATATGTGAATCCCTTCTCCAGTACCCCTCTAAGACATTGCCTAGCCTTGGTATGAACTCCTCCCATGATGGGGAACTCATTACTTTGGAAAAAAAAAGCGACTATTTCATTTTCAGTGTGTTTTCATTATAGAAAATGCTTCCTCGTGGTGAACTAAAATCTGCCTTGCTGTAATTTTCATTCTTTGATCATTAGTTTTGATCATTCTTTGAAAGCATTAGTTTTCATTCTTTGATCATTAGTTTCATTCTTTGATCAGTATGTGTTTCATTCATTCAAACAAATATTTACAATGCACCCTCTTGGGCATTGTCTACATAGTGGTGTTCCAGATAATCGAGGTTCCTGCTCTCACGGAGCTTATATTCAGTGAGGAAGACAGCCAGCACACAAATAAACCGACTGATAAGCAAGATCACTTCAGACTCAATCAAGACAAAGTGAAGTGATAATGACCAGAGGGAGTGGGGTGGGGCGGCTTTAGATGGAGGCTGTTATTACTTGAATTCTGTCCCCCCCTAAAATATGTTGAAGGTACCCCTGGCACCTGTGAATGTGACCTCTTTTGGAAACAGGGTCCAGGCATTGATGTATTTTAAAAAGCCCTGCAGGTGATTTTGACAGCCACACACACAGAGCTTTCAGGGCCTGGTAAGTAGTTCGGGACTTACTCTCTAGGCAATGGGAAGCTGTTGGATACTTTAAGTTCTTTGGAAACTCTACTCCTTTGTAGTATGACACCCTTTCGATATTTGAAAGCAGCCCTTGAATGCTGCTCCCATCCCTATGCCCCGCCTCTTCTCCTCTGTCTTCTCTTGTTCTCATATGCAATTTAGTTTAATAAAGGTCTATTGCAGACCCAGCGGGAAGCCGTGAAAGTAGAATACCTCAGTGTGCTTTAACGGGAGAGCACACACTTTGTTAGCTTAGCTAGCCCGGTGGTTCCCAACCTTTTCTTCGGTCCTATGAGGCTTACATCCCATCGCCACCCCTCCTCCATGTGGGAGGTTAGCAGAGAATCAACGATGGAACAGATTTGAACCCTGCCCCTTCCTACAGCAGAGGTTTTGTTCCTCTCTCCTACCAGTCGAGAATGATTGAGTTGACTGATACCCAGAAGAGACCCAAGTGCTCAAGAAATCTTGAGGTGGGGAAGGAAAAAGATTCCAGGATTCATTCGGAAAAGATTTTGAGGCTCTCGTAAGCACTGTACCTGCTGAGGCCAGGGCTCCTTGTTCTGGGTAGGGGCAGGGGGCCTCAGGCAGAGTCACCTGCTGCTGGGGTGGGGACTGCTAAGGCCGATGGTTGTGGTGGAGTCACTGCAGACAGACTTCCTCAGCTTCTGGGGCTGAGAAGAGAAGAGACCAAGGAATGTCATTCATGAAGGGGAAGGTTTGAATACTTGATATTGCAGTTTCTGCCCAGTGTATCCTTGCTTTTAGTTCCAAGCTCTATGTGGAAATCCCTTCTCAAAGCAGATGCATAAGACAACATTCAGGCTGTGTGCGGGCGCATGCTTTTTCCTTTCCAGAGACTGGCAAGAACCGTTGATGAGCACAGAAGCTTGATGGCTCACCATGCCACAAAACCCAAAAGATTAGAGCAACAAATTGCAAATTTGTGAGAAGGTAGACTGGTTACCTACCTGCATGTCTCTTCACCCAGTATTATAAAGACCCCTATCTTGTAAAAGTGTTTGCTCATTGCCCGGGTCCACAAAAGAACTAACTCTAGAAGGAGTAGTGGTAGCCATTTATTATCTTACCAGGGCATGCACTGGTAAGGCTCAGCCACCTGTTTACAGCCTAGATCTGTTCTGATTGATTGGTACTTGATGTTAAATATTTTTAATATTACTTCTTCATCTAAAGGCACATACAGAGTCCTAATATGGCAGAAGAATAGTAGTTCTCAGACTCACATCCTTGGAGGACAATTATTGGGTTGTCTATCAAACTTTCAATGATCACTGTCTTCATTTCCACTCTACTCCAATCCCCAGGGGGGGACTCTTAGAAACTCCTTTCTCCAGTGGCTTTGGCCCCAGTCCCACCATAACCACATTGACTGGCCCAGCGGTGGGAGCTGCTCAAAGCTTCTTCTCTAGGAACTGGGTTCAGGTCAAGGAGAAATTCAGTCTCTGTCTCTATCCTGAGGTCTCCCTCTGTGTCTCTCTGTCTCTCTATCTGTGTCTCTCTTCTTTTCTTCTCTCTCTTTATAATGCAAAAACTTGGGGGTTGTCAGTGGCCATATTATATGGTCTAGAAATTGAGAAACAGAACAAGGCAACTTGCAGTAAAAGAAAAGAATGTATCCAATGCCATTAAGTTATTTGTAATCTACATCAAATTATATTGAACCACTTCAAGTTGCCAATATTTGACCAGCTGAAAATTGACCATGATTAATAAAATTGACATGAAGTATATTTCTACCTGTGCTATTTAGGATTTATAAGGGGATTGTTCTTTTCAACTATCTCTGATAATTGATTTGTTTTTGTTATTGTTTATTTTCCCTGCAAAAGTAAATATTATGGTATCCTCACACAAACTGTGAATCCTTCTTCTTAGATACGAATTTCACCAGAGACATGACATACCTGAAACAAGTGGAAACATCAATTCGGCCTTGGGACTATTCTGCGATGGTTTAAAATGTTTGTTCTGGGTATCTGAATCCCAAACGTGGGCCTAGAGGGAGACACAAGTCCATTTTAGGGGAACA
Source organism: Equus quagga (assembly GCF_021613505.1). NCBI lineage: Eukaryota > Metazoa > Chordata > Mammalia > Perissodactyla > Equidae > Equus > Equus quagga. The sequence goes on along the minus strand of NC_060278.1, from coordinate 102,397,047 downwards.
CCAAGTAGGAGCCATGCTGCAAGCTAACCCTCAAACAGCAAGGTGAAGCCTCGCCGCAGGCTTAAGAGCCTCTGTTGAGACAGTTTCTGAGAACCTGGATCCAATAGGGAAGGGGAAAAGTTGACAATGGGTACTACACCAACGGATGGGAGAGTAAATGCTGAGATGGTTGGAGGGGTGCCTGTTGCTTAAGATTCAAAATAGTAAGGACGCATTTCTGGAGGAGATTGTAACCTGACAACAAATGGATACTGGTTGACAATTCAAAGTGATCTGGACACTGTCTGGAAGTTGGAGAAGCTCTCGAGCATGTTAAGAAGCCGTCATTATAATCAAAGAATGTTCTGGTACCTACATGGTGGTGTGCAGAAGGAATAATGCAGCACTCTTTTTTAAAGCCATGTGAAAAAATAGCTGCAGAATCATCGTGTCACAAAGTTGTCCCAAGCTTGATTTGTAAGTGGCTCTGTGATAATATGCTACTTTGAGGGACTCTTGGTCACCTCACTGTCATTAGAAACACGCTGCTAGAGCAGAGGTCAGCAAATACGGCCCATGGGCTAATTCCAGCCCGCCACCTGTTTTTGCATACCCCATGAGCTAAAAAGAGTTTTTACATTTTAAAATAGTTGAAAAAATCAAAAGAATGATATTTCTTGACATTGGAATATTATATGAAATTCCAATTTCAGTCCATACACAAAGTTCATTGGAACACACCAACACTGACGCATTTACACATTGCCTGCAGCTGCGTTCGCGCTGACAGAATTGAATAGTTACAACAGAGACTATATGGTCTGAAAACCTAAAAAATTTACCATCTGGCTCTTTACAGAAAAAAGTGTGCCAACCCCTGGGCTAGAATACCCTCACTTTTGCTTCTGGAAGGCTTTTCAAGCAAGATGTTGTACCTGAAAGGAGACAGCTTGGTCTTCGTCAAACTTAAAGAAGAGGCTATGCCTGCTTTGTGCCTGCTTATTAATAAATATCAAAATTTGGCCTGACATTTGCCTTCATTGGAACCTGTTTGTGAATTGTGGGGGCAGACTCAAAGCTGACACTTTTCTCTACCTGTTGGGAGTTAATGATATTGACCCAAAAGAATCTACTTATAGAAAGCCCAACTTGCTTAGATCACTTTGCTGCAGATGCCCCAAGAGGGGCAGAATTGAGAGATGGAACAAAATACTCATTGACATTTTAGTACCTGGTTCCAGACCTTTCCCAAGACCCAGCTGTTTTACTGCCCTTGTGCCCCCATGAAACATTGAATATCTTTAAAATAAATGACTTTTGTTTTGCTTAAGCCATGTCCAGCAGATTTTTATCACTTGCAACCAAATAGAATCCTTATTTCTGCACTCCTGATGATCAACAGAAGGGGATAAAGACATAAGAGTTGCAGTTCACTTTACGGAGCCATAAGATCTTCCTGAATTATTTAGTTAACCGTCCACTAGCACTTATGACAAGGTACCTCTCACACTTAACCGAGAAATCTCAGTTATTAAAGTGACGCTTTATAATCTTTGCATTGGGCAACACCACGGCAAAAATACTGATACATTTTAGGTAAGATTGGGACCATGTCGTGTGTTGATGGGTGATAAGTAACATATACCCTAGCTGTTTTTAAGTGAAGCCAACACATCACACACCAAAGACAACGCAAATGTCTCATCCATTATTCACAGATCATTCTAAAGATTCAGCCGGTGACTGAACAAACGTTCCAAAAATGTCAGCAGGGTCTGCGCAAATACCCTACCAAGAGCCAGTGCTTCACTTTGCCTGTTGCGCCTTATTCTCCTCATGGCATTTGCCTTCCTTATACTCACACCCCACCATCACTACCACCACCCCCACTCTAAGTCACCCTTGCTGGCATTCCCACCAGTCTCACTTTTAGCTGACAATACCAGTAACTATTTGAAAGATGTGCAGAGAAGACAGCAGGGGTGTGCTCTCTGCGATGACATACTGGATCCGTAAACACCTTCACGCAAGCCTGTCCCAGTTGGTGGATAAATGAGTCCCCGCTTTAATTATTAAACAAGAATTGGCAAGAGTCAACAGATAGGCACTTTATAAGACAAGATATGTTTCCAATACTAAATTGAACTGGGTGTAACTTAGTCCTGACTCATTCATTTTCGTCATCTCACTTATCAAGAAATGAGGACTGAAAACAGCCTGCTAACCAAATGACATGGCGACTTCCAGGATCACTGCCATGGAAAGAACATTTATGAATTTGCTATAGATAAAGCATTTTGCTATTTTGTACCTGCTCCCGACGACGTTCATCTTTTGATGAACTCCGTGGTTCTTCTTGGTAGGAGCACCTATGAGTCCGGGGAATTCTGTTTCTAGCCTACTCTACTGATGGAAACACATCAGTTTCAAAAAGGCTGTGCCCCATAGAGCACTCACTTTTCCTGCACTAATTCTAATAAATCCAGGAGAGAGTGCAGCGCGAAATGGATGGACCCAGGCCTGCCTCAGTATAATGGGGCTTTTATGCTGACATGCTCCATTAGGGACCACCACACACATCTTCCTCAATAAACAAGCTTACTGCTCAAGTAATAAAGTCATTTATGGAGAGAAGTCAGCCAAAAGACCAGGACTTACGAGAGGTTCTCAGAGAGGAATCACACTGAGTTAGGTTGAAAGAGAATCCCATAGATTCAAATCAAAAGACCATCTTTCAGCTGGGAGCCCTAATTCCTAAGGTCCCATTACCTTATATTTTCTTCCTCGGTTCAGAAAGAAAGGACCATCTGTACTGTCCCAAATAGGGAAAGGAAATTTGGTGACTTTAAAGCCAATTAAGCCCTTTCTGAATATTAGAGTAGTTTTCTCTGCCTTTTCCAAAACACAAGAATTTCTGATCAAATAAGAATTTTTCCACTTTTAATTAGCCCCTTGTGTTCTGAGAAGAAAAGCAAGGGTGAAAGTTATAAAAAGGCTCTTATTTAAAGTCATTACAAGGGTTTTAAATTTTTTAGCTCTACTGATTATTAAAAGATGTCACAAAGAAGCGGGCATTTCCCTTTCTCTGGGTTCTTGTATATTCTGTGGTGGAGAGTAATTCTATGCCTGACATAGGACCTTGCAAATCCATGAGATACAGGAAGGGTGTCGACAAGGGGTGGATGTGTGATGAAAGAGGAAACTTCTTTTAGGACATGGATGCCTGAGAAAGAGATTGGAAGTCCCTAGTATGCTTTGCTGACCTTCACAATGTACCAGTGGCTCTTAACAGGACTGAATATATGCTAGTGATCATTGCTGTGTATGTATGTATATATACATACACATATATATGTATAGGGTATGGAATTTAGGATATGTACATACAAATGTATAGATATATACGTAAATGCATGTATCTATGTGTCTCTGTGTATTTAGATGTCTAAATGAGGGGGTAAGAACCTCTGTACTTTTTGGGAAGGCAATTTTGTACCTTTTTCTCTTTTATTAAGGTATCGCATAGATGTGGTAATGTGAACGGAACTTTCGGTGCGCAGCGTCATGAAGTTTTACATGTTTATGCTTAGCTGACCATCATGTGGATTAAGATATAAAACACTCCCAAGAGCTGAAGCTTAAACGCAAGTCAACCAGCTCAAAGCAGTTCTTTCCTGTGCATCCCACAGAGAAGAGGTGACACTGTCAGCCCCGACCAGCATCTACCCAGAGGGGAGTGTCCCTGTCCTTACACTTTCAACCTTGGTGTTATTATAAATAGCTCTGGGGAGGTAGAAAGTTCCCAGTGAGTAGATGCTGGCAGATGTCAACCCAACAGGCAATCGCCAGCCCCTGCTTCCTGAAGGGAAGGGGTCCTTCCACAAGGGAGTCTGAAAACACCAGCCAGCCCTTTCGCAGCCTCCCTTGCAGCTAGTCCCCATGACTATGTTCCAGCCAATGGGAACTGAGGGGCTGTCTGCTGGGGCCTTCTGGAAGAGATCTTCCCTGCTGATAAAAGGGAGCTATATGAGCTAAAAGTTCTGTCTCGTCTTCAGCCAGTCATCTGTAGACACGGTGCAGAGAGCTGGGGCAACCGTCCTTGAGGGAAGACGATGCCAATATGCTGAGGACAGTGGGAAGATGGAGGCCAGCTCCTTGACAACGTGATCGAATCCTCAAACCAGGAGTTAGGAAACTTGTGTTGTTAGGGCACAGATAGTAAATATTTTTGGCTTTGTGGGCCACACACAGTCTTCATTGCATACTCCTCCTCCTCCTCCTCTGTCTTCCTTTTCTCCTCCTTCTTCTTCCACTTCTGTCAGTTTTCCAGCTGTACAAAAGCAGACTATGGGGTGGATTTGACCCCCATGCCATAGTTTGCTGACCCTTTCTCTAAACAAACCCCACAGCCATCTATCTCGGAATTCTTATTAAGGAATAAGATTTAAAAAACAAACTGTTTTTTAAGCTACTCTAAATCAGATATTCTGTTACCTGCAACTAAAAATTACCACAATATTACAGTGCATCCACTTTCTCAGACTTACTCCACATCTTAAAGAAAAAGGAATAATAGTGAAGGAAATATTGGAGAGGCCAAGAGGAAATATACCACAAGCATATAGGATTTTCTTCCCGAAATGTACTGGCTGCTGCTGCCTTGGAGAAATAGGACTGGAGGGAGGGACAAATGGCTGTGGAAAGCAAGGACCAAGAGCTGACGGTATACAACTCTTTGGAATACTAAGGCAAAAAGGATTCTACAAATTCTTAAGAGCAGGGCCCAAGTAACAGAATTTTCTCACCTGAACAACTCAAATGGCTTGCAGCTTGCATCTCATTCCTTTCAACACCATTGGTGATGCTTAGTCTTACATGTCAACTTAGCTAGACTCTAGTACCCAGTTATTCAATCAAACACTCATCTAGGTATTGCTCTGGAGGTATTTTGTAGATGTAGTTAACATTTGCAATCAGTTGGCTTTAAATAAAAGAGATTATCTTGGATAATATGGGTGAGTCTCCTCTAATCAGTGGAAAGTCTCTAAGAGCAAAACTGAAGTTTTCCTGCAAAAGGAGAAATTCTGGGCTGGCCCCGTGGCCGAGTGGTTAAGTTCGCGCGCTCCGCTGCAGGCGGCCCAGTGTTTCGTTAGTTCGAATCCTGGGCGCGGACATGACACTGCTCGTCAGACCACGCTGAGGCAGTGTCCCACATGCCACAACTAGAAGAACCCACAACGAAGAATACACAACTATGTACCAGGGGGCTTTGGGGAGAAAAAGGAAAAAATAAAATCTTTAAAAAAAAAAAAAAAGGAGAAATTCTGCCCCAAGACCACAGCATCAGCTCCTGCCTTGAGTTTCCCGCCTTCCAGCCTGCTTTCTGATTTCAGACTTTCCAGCCTCTACAATCATGTGAGCCAATTCCTTGAAAGAAATCATGTATATACAGTTGATACTCATTATTCATGGATTCCGTATTTACGAGTTCTCCTACTCACCAAAATTTATCTGTAACCCCAAAATCAATATTTGTGGTGCCTTCATGGTCATTCATGAACATGTGCAGATGGCAAAAGATTTGAGCCACCTGATGCACAGGTTCCCAGTTGAGGTCCAACAAGGCGATGTTCTGCCTTCTTGTTTCAGCTCTCATACTGGAAATGTGTCCTTTAGCAATCTATTCAGTGCTACAACTTTTGTGCATTTTGTCAGGGATTTCTCTGTTTAAAATGGCCCCCAAGCATAACACCAAAGTTCTGGCTAGCGTTCCCTAGTGCAAAAAGGCTGTGATGTGCTTTTTGGAGAACACATGTGGGTTAGATCAGCTTTGTCTGAGCATGAGTTATAGTGCTATCGGCCGTGAATCCAATGTTAACGAATCAACAATTTATTTTACATAAGGTGTCTTTAAACAGACATATATATAAAACAAGGTTACGTATTGATCAATTGATGAAAATATTGTGGCCAGAGGCTCGCAGGAACCTCATGCTGGATTTCCCCCGAGAACAATGTCACTAACTCAGTGTTTGCAGCAACTTTATAGATTACAACTACCACAAATAATGAGAATCTGAGAATCAAATATATATGTAAATGTCTATGTGTATGTATAAGTATATATGTGTGTATATATGTTACATATGCTTATTTCTCTGGAGAACCCTGACTGATAGACCAGCTTACCAAGTGTGGGCTCTCTAAGGGGAGGTCAATCAGGAAACTGTTCAAGGCTCCTATTCCCCTCAGGGTAAGGTCTAAACGTACTATCACAGACCACTCAAGGCCAGTGGGGATCTGAGCCCTCAGACCTCTGCAGCCTCACCTTTCCTTTCTTTGACATGGATCTGGCCTTCAGCTGAACTTGGTCACACGCACCACCTCATTGCCCTCTTCCATCCGCTTTTTGTCTCTGCACTGTCTGACCTCTGCCCACTGCTTCAGCCACAATTCATAACCCTCTGCCCCTCACTTGCCCTGTACCAGCATCTCTGTGCAAACCTCCCTGCGCCAGCATCCCTATGCCAGCATCCCTGCACTAGTATCCTCGTATCAGCATCCCTGTACTAGCATCTCTATGCCAGCATCCCTGCACTAGCATCCCTGCACCAGCATCCCTGCACCAGCATCCCCATGCCAGCATCCCTGCGTCAGCCTCCCTGCATCAACAGCCCTGCACGAACATCCTTGCACCAGCTTCCCTGTGCCAGTATCCCTGCACCAGCATCCCTGGTTTCCCGTAGCTCAGTCCATCTCAAGCCATCTCAAGTTTGTCCATGTTTTCCCCTAGAATGTTCTTTCACTCCACCTTTGTTAGTTACAACTTACTCCTCTTCCATAACCCAACTCACACATCACTTCCCCACGGAAGCCTTGCATCGTCTCCCACACTAGATTCTCCTTGCATTGCTTACCTCCATCTATAGCACTTGGTACAATTGCAATTTTTATCAATTTTGGTTATTATTTAATCAGTGCAGAGGTTCTTAATAACTTTGTTCCATGGATCCCTATGGCATTCTGGGAAAGCCAGAATAATATTATCAAACGCATGATATAAAATACATAGGATTACAAAGAAACTTGCATTTCAATATAATTGGTTATCAAAATATTTTCTTAAATGTAGCATAGTAATAAATGTGCTTTTTTATTAAGATATTAAATAATAAGATCTAGTGGAAGGTCTAATAACTACTATAATTTTGAAGTGGTGATAAGTACAAGTGATATTTTACAGCATCTGCAACAACTGTAATGAGACATAAAAATATGGAATTTATATTGGTGAACAAAGTCACAGATATTGCTAATTCAACTGGATTTGTTGCTTATATTCATAATGGAAGGGAATGCTAAACATTAGTTAAGAGTTTCTGAAAGCAAAGTTGTCATTTTTTTTTCTATTCAAGTTCACAGATCCCCACCCACTCCTGAATCCATCTGTATTCTCTAGATTACGGGGTCTGGATTTGCGTCTGAATTCTCCATTTGCTCATAGCTCTGAAAGGATGGTCATATCATGTGTGATTTTGCTTACATTGTATCCCCAGTATTTAGGACATCGTAAGTACTCAATAAAAAGCTTTTGAAGGACAAAATGGAAGGAAGAAAGGACTGCATTGTCTACTTGCTGAGTAGCCTTTTATCCAGTGCTTTACAACTCTGAAACTCAGGTCACTTTTTATCTCCCTCAGATAACACTCCTTCTCTGCCAACCCGTTCGGTCGGTTCCCCCTTCTCCGAACACTCATGAAGTACTTTCTTCCGACCTAGTTCTTCCTGAAATCGTCAATTTAATTATCTGTCTTCTTATTCACACATTTTTGATTGGGAGTTTTTTTTAAGGGCAAGGGTTATGTCTCATTTAGTTCTCTTCATCATCAATATTTACCAGTGCAAGAACCACGACTCGGTTTTGTACTCAATGGATTTTTAAATGGAACTGAATTTTGTTCTCTCCTTCTTTCCCACAGAGGTGACATCCCTGCTCTTCTGCCACATGGGATCCCAGGCTGCTCCATGACCTGTTCCCTTTGCCTTCTATGCTTGCAGAATCTCTCCTTAGTGGGTCCACAGGTCAGGGTTCATGCAATTGCGCATTCACGGAATGGCTTTGAAACACACCCATGAGCAGGAGCAATGATATGCATTTCATAAATGGTAAAATTTACCTTCTTTTCTTCTGTCACTAAGAAACTCGGGACATGTATGTTCTTCGGAGTGTGAATAATTTTTGAAAGAACCCAAAATGCCGCATATCCACTTGCATTTATCCCACTCAGCAGAAGAGAGCCAAGATTCAGTGGCCCCCAGAGCCTCCTGATCTGAGTGTCAGGGATCAGAAACATGGACAGAGCCTCTAATCTCCTGCTCTTGTGTCTCTGCTGAGTTTGCCAGAGCGACGGACGCTGGCTGATCGTGACTTAATTCTGTTCTGTTTGTCCATGTGTTTCTTTGACAAGTACCTCTGTTGGAGGGAGGATGGGAGCAAAAGGAAAGTACTTTGGAACACACACGCAGTTAAAGCAGTGGCTTTGGACGAAGGGTTGCTCTACGCCAACTATTTCCCGATCTAAATAAATGCAAACCTTGTTCACTCACTTTAACTGCTGTATGAACACACCGCTTTTTGTTTATCCATTTCCCTGTAGATAGGCATTTAAGTTTTTCTAGTTTCTCCGCATTACAGACAGAGCACGTTCATTTTCACAGGAGTCTCTTTGGGTACATTTATGATACTTTCTCTAATGAACATACTCTGGAGTGGAATTTCTGGGTCATGGAGTATATGTATCCTAAACTGCAGCGGATACAGCCAAATTCTCCCCCATACGCTTGTACCATTTACACTCCCACCAGCAATATAGAAGGGTAGCTACTGTTCCACATCCTTGACAATATTTGATATTGTCAGACTTTTTCATTTTGCCAATTTGAGGGGTGTGAAATGCAGACCATTGTAGTTTTACGTCGCACATCTCCGACTGGTGCACCTTAAAACTACTGAGAATTGTAGCCACTCATAAGTGCCTTTGAAGCATTAAGGACACAGTCACGATGAATCTGCCCAACAGCCACGTAAGATAAGTATGACTCTGCCATATCTATAAATTTGCTTTCAACTCCACAGCTAGAATTCCAATCCAGGCTACTTTAAAGCATATACTTAACCACCCTGGATTACAGCCACGCCCTCCCTCCAATATCGTCACGTAGGCAGTCACTTATTACTAAAGATTGAAATTCAGTGCATGCAGCCATCAACCATTACTTGGCATTTTCTCTCCTTGTCACATCTCTTTAGCTAATTTATAAACCCAAGAGTGAGACAGCTCTTAGCCCCAGTGCCTAGCACAGTTGCACAGAGTAGATTCATAGTATGTGTTTTTTATAACAAAGACAATAATGGTGGTAATAAAACCCCAGCGAATTTCACGTAGATTGTAAAGTTATGTGGCTTAAATGCTTTCTCTTTTTAGGGAATTAAGCTCCAAACAGGTTAGAATCTTCTGCACGCAGTCATTCCACATTCTCCCAGGGTCTCCCTTGCAAGCTGGGACTCTCTCTCTCCTCTCTTCCTTCTTTCCTTCTCTCTCCCTCAATCTCAGTCTCGGTCTCTCTCTGTTTCTCCCTCTGGTCTCTCCTTTTTTTCTTGGTATCTGATGGAACTTGAGGCTTTTTTCACGTTGTTTGTTTTTTTCTTTTTTGACCATCAGGGATAAATTTGCTTTGGGGATTACTTGTGAGAGGGCTGGAGGAGTGAGAGGAAAGTGTTCTGATAGAGGTAAGGCAATAGCCAGATAGAGTTCCTTGGGGGTGGATGGTTTTGTCAACTGTATTGACTGATTTTTACTTTAAACTGGACGCATCTGCTGAGGGACCAGGCAGGGGGCATGTCTTTTTATCATTCAAGACTCTCCGCAAGCTGGGCTCGCATAGAGAGAGCCCGGCTTGATTTAGGGCTGGGTCCCAGTTGCCTCAATGAGGCAAAGGGAACCAGACTTTCCATAACACACTGCGGATTAGTCATTCGGTGAGCAGGTGAATATTTGCTTTTGCAATTGTGCCTCCCTAAATAATCTAGATAGATATAAAAACAGCGAATTCAGCTGCTTGTGAATAGTATGGATATTTGAGCTTTTGTGCGGTACCAATCCCTAGCAATATTTTTTTGTATTAAATACTATGAATCCACTTCACCTGTCAGCACTATTCAAAACACAAAATGCAGTATGAATAGAAAGGATGTTCTGGGATCTTTCAGATGATTACTGTTGCTAGGAAAACCACTTCCTGATATCTTTGTGCTTGCTGTATGTGTCTCTCTTTGTGTACAGCTTACAGTGACAAGCAAATTCATAGCATGGTATTGGGGAGGAATTGGGAAAGTTTAGAAATATTTAAAGAACACTGCTTAAAGTTCAAAAGGGAATGTCGTCTAAAATAATAGTTAAGAGTTATGCCTGCTTTCATGTGGAGAATTACAGCTTTCAAAGGAGAGCAGGGGGGCTGCATTTGTGTTACGGTGGGGCAGACTTTCAAGCCATTCTAGGCATCATTTTCTGGAACCTCAGAACTGGGTTATGCTTTTTTGGTGCCTGAGGAAATGACCGTCTTTTGCTCCTTGTGAATATTATGCCAATTATTGTTTCTATAGTGTCAGTTCTGCTTAAAGTCGCAATTCGACAAGACTGATGGGAGTGAATTGTGCGAACTCTCTCTGGGATGTAGCTGGGAATGAAATCAGAGCCCCGTGAGATAAATCCATTCATTCATTCGCTCAGGACAAGCCATTCTTCCAAACTCTGCGCCAGAGGTGAGACGCTTATCCCTCATGTTGGAAACAGGAACTTCCTGGGAGGGGCAAAAGCAAATACGGCCTCAGCGCTAGGGCCTAGCACAAAGACTCCCCCAAGACACATATGAGATGAATGTATAAGTAACAGTAGTGACACCACATTAAGCTCTGTGCTGTGCCAAGAGTCACGCACCATCTCCAGAGAGTATTTGCAAGTTGAGGGACCTGGATCACGTATTTCAGCCGTCGAGACCTCTCTGTTCGCATCTGTAAAACGGAGATCACATGCCTTTCTACTTAATAAGGCTGATGAGAGGCCCAATGGCAAATGCATGCAAATAACTTGATAGCGGCTGGCACATATTAAAGATTTCATTAAATGTTGCTTTAAAGACCCAGGAAAGGAATAACCTGCCTTAACATCAAGTCACATTGTTCACATAATTCTCACTCGTTCTCCCATCATGCATCTCACTGGTTCTTCACAGAATTATGTTCTAGATGTTGATTTACCAGTGTTTTCTTGAAATAGGTCAAACTAGATAATCTTACTGGAATAGCTTACTGGTTTTTTTTTAAACCAATAATGTAATAATAGTGATCATTTTAATAATGATAATGATAAAATGAACACTTCTCAATCATTTAAATTAACCATGCTATTTCAAATTCGTTCTCTCCTTTGAACCACCCCACCCAGCAATCTTGATGAAACAAGAGTAGGAAAGAGGAAACTGAGGTTCAAGTCAATTTGAAGATATGCTTAAGGGCCCCAGTGAAAATAGCACAGAGGCGGCGCCTCCTTGTCCTCTGACTTCCCATCCCACACTTGTTCCATGCGCATTACTGCCAAGGAATTCTAGAGGAATTCTAGAGCAGGAAGTGGAGAAGAAAGGCAAGGGAGTACCCAACAGCACTCAATGACAGACCCTGGTTCCGGTCTCTGAGACCCCATCCTGAGGTTGCCACTAAAATTTTTTCATATCTTGACTCCAGGAAACATTTGGGATAAACTACGTCTGAAATTACGCTGGGGAACCAGAATATTAGCAAGCGCCTTCGAATCAGGGACTTCTCTGTCTAGGTGTCAGTCCCCCAGAGGACGTGGGACACTCTCATTCCAGGGCCATCAGGTGCAGGGACAGACTGCGACATCATGTGGGCTGTAGGATTTTAGGGATACCAAAAAATGTGCTTTTATTCTAAGCATCACCCTCTGCCAGCCCTACAACAGAGCCTGGTGTTTCTCCCTTGAAGAAATTGAGAGCAAGTACCTCCTGTCTGGGAAGGGCAAATCCATCAAAATACTGTCTGCTCATAGGACCAGATCTTGAGCTGATTTGTCAGCGTAGCCTGGTCCCCATAGGGACCCCATTCAAGTGGAAGGTGGGACTGTTGCATTTGGGAAGGAAGATCTGGAGTCTGGGCTGCAGGTGTGTGGTATCACTGAAAGCAAAGACAGAAAGCAAAGCAGGAGGTGAAGATTCATAGGGATAAACATCTTTCTATTTTGCCTGGGGCAAGAGTTGACTCTATTCTCTTTGGATCTGAAATATAATGGGTGGAAAGCACTTCAAGAATAGCCTTGGGTGACATATGCAAGAAGCCCTTACCTCATAATTGCCACATCTGATGTATTTGCCCAATGATTGCTGGGAAAATCAAGACAAACACATCCCAAGCTTCCGGCCCACTCCCCGCGTAAGTAAACTCACTCCCCTTGAGGTGTAAACTCAAGGTCTTTCATCCAGAGACGCTGCCCCTTGCTGCTGCCTTCCTGGCACTGAAGATAAACTCTGCATGGCGCTTGATGGATGTGTCTGAAGGGGGTGGGTGGGGACCCAGAGATGCCAACAGCTCCTAGGCAGGGGTGGGGCTGTGATGAATGGGGTCCAGTTTATCTTGTGGCTCCTGCTGAGCCAGGCTGCCTGATGAGTCCAGCCCCAGAGTTAATTTGCAGTAAAGAAGACAAGGAGTTCCGTCACATTCTGACACACGCTCTTTTGTACTCACCACTAACATTTTTTGAGTGCTTCGTATATGCTAGGCACTATGCTATGTGTCTTCTGTATGTTATCTCTGATGTGGAAACAAAGTGTGAACATTACAATTTAAATGTCTGAGGCAAGGGTTCATGGTTTATCCCTACCATGCTATATAAATGTAGATATTTAAATTTTTAATATTAAAATTAGTAAAATACAACTTGTAATTCTAGTCCCAGAAACTTTTCCTAAGGGAATAATCAAACAACTGTAAAAAGATACATGTGCAAAATGATATTGCCGGAAAGTTTGTAGCATAGAAGAATTGAAAAGTAAACTATAGGCCCATCAACTGGGGATGTGTGCATAAGTGGGTGTAGGTGTGTGGATATGTATGTTTATGTGTGTGGGTGTATGTGAGTGTATGTGTGTATAAATAGACATGCGCATACACACAATGTGTACACACGCATATATACACACATGTGCATGTGCACAAATGCGTATGTATATATATTACGTAGGAGGTATATTTAAGATAGTCAAGATATATTTTAAATGAAAAAAGCAAGTTTATTAAAATGCTATTTCCAAGGGGGCCGGCCTAGTGGCGCAGCAGTTAAGTTCGCACGTTCCACTTCTTGGCAGCCCGGGGTTCGCCAGTTCAGATCCCGGGTGTGGACATGGCACTGCTTGGCAAGCCATGCTGTGGTAGGCGTCCCACATATAAAGTAGAGGAAGATGGGCATGGATGTTAGCTCAGTCTTCCTCAGAAAACAGAGGAAGATTGGCAGACGTTAGCACAGGGCTAATCTTCCTTGGGAAAAAAATAATAAAATAAAATGCTATTTCCATATCTTTGGAGTACATATTAATAAAAACCCAAGAAGGATATCTGTATCTATCTCTCTATCCAACTATCTATCTATCTATCTACCTATCTATCTATCCATGAGCTGCTCACAGTAATTTTTTCCAGATGGGGCAGGGAGAAGAATTTACGGGGAAAGACGTTATCTTTCTACTCTATATACTTGTGTATTTTTTTTTAAATAATAAGCACGTATTGATTGTGTAATCAACTTCTCCCCAATAAAGCTATTTACACTTAGGGGACAGAGACCACAGGCATGCCATATACAAGTTGTGTGGCAGTGATATACCAGCCATTTAATTACCACCAATAGTGATGAAATTAGCCAGTTTCACAGGTATCGACACTTCTGGTCCTTAAGTGATTTTATTTTCTTCATTTGCCTGACTAACTATTTTCATTCAGGGCATTTAACACATCCAAATGGTGCTTAAATGTATAAAGGAATCTTGGGAGTAAAAGAGCAAGTCACTCAGGGAAAAATAAGCACGTTGTGGGTCAATACGCTCATTTTTATAGGCTAACGGTCTATAAAGGCAGCAGCCTGCAGTAAATACATCACCCATTTTGACGAAAACAGCATCAACGAAGGCCCTCTTCCAGGCGGAGCTGTGCATGGTATCATGACTCTTCTTGCACGCTTTCCCACCTCTAAAGACCCAAATACCTGCGTGGGCGTTAGGGACCAGGAAGTCTCAGAAAGGCTTGTGCGAAGCCTCTTTGCAAAGCTCTCACTGGGCTCCCAAGGCAAGGTGGAAATATATGGATTAGGGTGGTGTTAGCGCTACGATCAATTGCAATTCCACCAAACACAAGTTTTAAAACACAGGGCAAGAGTCTTAAGCTCTCTGTACCTCAGTTTCCTGATCTTTAAAATGGGAACAGTACTCACCTCTCTTGAAACGAGAGATGCCTGTACCACCGCTCACACAGTGGTCGATGACCAGTGCCAACAACTAGTTGAATTCATATCAGTTCACTAAACATTTATTAAGTAGTTATGTCGGACCATGGACTCTAGGAGGCTCAGGGGGATGGGAGAGCGGTACAAATTCCCCTCAGGCCTCAAGGTCTTCCAATCTAGAAGCAGTTATTTATTTTCTTTCTTATTTTTAGTTCTTTATGTTCTGAGACATACCACCACATCAGAGTTAGAAGGCCTGTTGCAAATAATGTGTTACTGCCCCTAAAATACTAAAGTTTCTACGTGGTTTTCAATTTTTATAAATTTGAGGGATTTAAAGATTATACATATGACACGGTCTCTCTTTTTTCTTTCTCTCTCCTCCCTCCCTCCCTCCCTTCCTTCTCTCTTTCTTTCTACAGCTTTATTGAGATAAAATTTATATATCATACAATTAGCCTGATATACTTTCTTCAGTGGTGGAAAAAGGTGAGCAGTTAGAGTCAGCACGGGGAAATGATACATAAACCGAAGTCTTCCTTACCCGTGCTGTATCCTCACTTGGTATAATGCACTTCTACAAATACCATGTTAAAAAATAGCCTTCTTTATTCAGCAGCAGATTATTCCTTTTGTGGATGTGAAGGGGAAGAGACGGGCATCAAAAATCAGAGGGCGTCATTGCAACTGTACATAATCCATCAGGCATGGTGGGGTAAGAAAAATGAGGATGCAATCCACTTATCTAATGGAGTGCTAGAGGGAGAGGTTATGAATATACTCCTTCTCGCTGGGAGCTTTAAAGAGCGTGGATGGAGACAGATACAGGATCTAATTTGTTGGGTAGATAAGAGAATTAATTGCTGTTATCCACCACAAACACAAACAGAGGGTAGGGTTGGGGGCGGCTCCGGCTCTTCTCCTATGCTGGGGGAAGACTTCCTGGAAGAGGCGGGGCCTCGGGAACAATGTGACTGATGCAAAGGGAAGAGTGTGCCAAGTCCCAGGTCACAGGGAATTCCAGGCCTTGGAGGGAGGTGGTCACTCTCCTGCCTGCTCCAATGTGCCTTGTTACAGAGAGATGCACTTAGTGATGACAGCTAGTAGAGGTAACATTTTCCCTCCATCTGTGCACCATTTTAATCAAATGGTAGAGAACTCAGAAACATAAACACATGGTGTCTCTCTCTACGCCACTTTGTCTTTCTCCCTTTCCTGCAAGAGTGACTCATGGTAGACAATTACTCTCTGCCTCAGATCTGTCTAAGGGACGGAGCCAACGGAAGGAAGATTAAAACGCAGAAAGAAGAGGACAACAATTACATCAAAGAGCCAGAGCCCCATTGAGCACCTGGTGGTGGGTCTGAGCAAACGGCTCCAGGCTAGTGCTCAGGCATGATGAGGCCGTGTGCTATCATTAGGTGTGACCCCTCCTTAACGACTTTATGAGCAGATTTCCTGGCTAGTGTGAAAGTTACCAATATGATGCCTGATGCTGAGGAATAAAGCCAGCAGTTTAATTTATTCGGGCTCCAGATCACTCTCGGAAGGAATCAGATCTCTATCTTAAGGTGCTACAGAAGATTCACAAGCCAAGTGTGAAAGGAATGTTATTTTTCAACAACAAATTAATTTTTATATCAAGCCTTTTTGCTGCTGGCTGGAAGAAACAATCTCAGTCAATTCATGGTTCCTCAATCAACTCATAGTTTTGTGTCAAAGTTCGGGGATGCATGTAGAACAAAGACATTGGGATGGGGTAATTTGGTCTAGATTTATGCACTCCAAGATGGTACCCACTTTAGTGGCCCCTAAATAGAATTAAAATTAACTAAAGTTAAAAATTCAGTTTCTTGTTGCCCTAGCCACATTTCAAGGGCTTAGTTGGCTACTGGCTATTATACCGGAGTACGCAGATGTAGAGTATCTCCACTATCACAGAAATTTCTCTTGACCACAGCTGGTCTACACTGTCATCATCTAGCATCTTAAGAATTTGATGAGATGTCTTCATTCTCTGTTTTTCAGCCGAGGAAACTGAGACTCAGAGAGCTTATATAACTTGCCTATGTTCACTCAGATTCGAGGTAGCCAAACCGGAAGTGGAACTTCTTCCTGGGGTGTGTATAACTCATTTACCACTTCCTTCTCATGCCCCTCACAAGTCTGGGAAATCTGAAACTAGTCAGAGAATCAGGTAAACAGGCTCTTCATCCATCATTCCCAATAAATTAGTTATAACACAAACTTACGCCCTCTTTTACTGAGGTTTTCAGATACTCAAATGGCCAGAATTCTGAAACTCAAAAAAGCTTATTCTCTGCATGTCTACATTACAGTTCTTCTCTGAGGAGTGATGGCTTCTTGGTTAAGCTTGGATGAGGATAAAAAGGAAAGTCCCCGAATAAAAAGCACATCAATTAATACAACAAAATATTATTTATTCCCGAAAGGTCTAATTGAGAAGGTCTGGACAGACGAAGGCACGGTCAGAGTCGACCTAATTGCCTCAAATGAGTTCAATCCTTTGAGTGTAGCTAAATGACCATGTCCAGATCTTAGTGTCTTAGCCCATAAAGTTTATTTCTCGCTCACACAAAGTCCTCTGAAGGTTAAGCAACATTCTAGAGCAACTCCATGCCAAGACTCAGTGGTCGCTGAGCCCATGGCCTTTACACTTGCCGCCAAAGGGAAGAGAGAGCGTGGAGGATTCCACGGGGGCTTTGCACTCCTCAGTGCGATAAGTGGCACGTATTTCGTCCCCCACAGCAGCACTCACACCAGCTGCCTCACTGTAAGGCAGTGGGAAAGGCAGAGGAGGGCATGGACCAGTGGGTGGGCATCCTTGGCTTTGCCACACTGGTTGGTTAAAATGATTGACAATGACAAAGATAGCAATACTTACTGAGCACTTGCCTGTACCTGTATTGAACTCTGGTGTAATATCTCATTTAATGCTCACAAAAGCCTGTGAGGTAAGTGCTATTCTTCTCTCTCTCTCTTAAAGATAAGCACAGGGGAGCATAGATGGGTTTAGACGTGATTGAGGTCAAATGGATAAGAGATGGCAAAGCCAGAGCTGAAACTCAAGTCTGACAAATATCAAACCCGTGACTTTAATCTCCGTAAGATACTGCCTCCCTGCTGTATATGTTGTTGGGAAAATTTGAGGAGAAAGAAGATGTCAGAAGCTCAGGCTTGGTTAAACATCCAGATTTTTTTTAAGGAAAAATAAAGTTGCCTTCTAGAATAGTGCTGTCCAATAGAACTTGGTGCAACGATGGAAATGTCACTATGGCAGTATGATCCAGTTCTGGTAGTCATGAGCCACATGTGGACACTGAGCACTCGAAATGTAGCCAGTATAACTGAGGAACTAAATTTTTAATTTTAATGTAAATTGCACCAAGATGGAAAATTGAATTAATAGTATTGTAATTCAACTTTCTAGGTGGGAATGCTCCTTCTTCAAAAACAGAGTGAAGTTCTTTGCGGTCAGAGGCCATAATTTACTCTTCTTTTTATCTCCTTTAGCTTAGGCAGAATGCTTTGCAGATAAAGGTTCCTCAGTAAATATTTATAGATTATTACTTGGTGCTGATCCATTGCAGGCCTTTCTGGCTTATTAAGAATGCGGAATTGCAGTGACCAACTCTGCTTGCCTAGAAAGGGTCAACACAGCTCTAAAGCTCTATCTAACTAGCAACTTGCTTCTTGTTTTCATTCTTCCTACAAAACTGAGCATCAGAAATGAGATATGTTTTGGTATTTTCAGAGGCTTCTTCCAAGGCTTTAAAAAAATGACTGTTTTTTTTGAGGGGGGAGTGCCAAGTACCGTATTTTCCATACTGATTTTTAAAAGGAAAATGAAGACCTAGTTTAAAGTGCTTTCACACCAAACAGGAGCAGAATGAAATGGAGAAACTTAATGGATCTCTTTCTGTGAATAAAATGACAGATAAAATATCTATTTTGCTCACATATTTTTCATTCACAGACAGTTCATTTCAGTAAATATCTTACCACCTGCACTTGTCTATTTTCCAAGGTTTTTGGGAAATTTCCAATAAGTTCAGTTGGACTCTATAGTTGGTATTTATGAGGCTGTGCTTAAAGGAAAATTGCATCAAGGATATCATCAGCTCAATTTTTTCTGTGTTTTTCTTGAACGTGTAGTTGGCAAGCTTTCAAAACCCTTATCGGGTCATAACTCAAAGATACACGTGGCCTCCACAGCTGGGTTAATATTGACAAAGTGCTCTTGTGCCCCCAGCTTTTTTCTTATACGTCTCTCTCCTGTGGCTCCTATCTTTTTGTAGGCCTTTTAAAACCGGAGATTAGAAAAGGCCAAGTCTCCACTGACAGAAAACACCTTTTGTGTTCTCCCCACAGTGGATCTCCTCTAAAACAGGCTCTGTTGGTCCTTAGAAGTGAGTTGTAAGGTTTCTAAATCTCTCCACCAGAGTTTCTCAACAGCAGCAGTATCAGCATTCAAGGTCACGTAATTCTGTTGCGACGACTGTTCTTTACCTTGTAGGATGTTTAATGGCATCCCTGGCTTTGATGTATGAGATGCCAGTAGCACCCCTCCCCAGTCGTGACAACCAAAAACGTTCTTAAGATGTTGCCAAATGTCCCCTTGGGGGCAATACTCTGCCCCCACTTCTCCTGGATGACTCATATGTATGTTTCACTTCTCGGCTCACATGTCATCTGCAGGGGGACATGATATGGGTCACGTTCTGTGGTTGTCACTCTTTTAGGACCTGTGAAGCATAAAATCTCAGATTGTAGCTACCTACTCATCGATGACCATGACCCCCAGCCCTAAATTATCACTGTGATGCACATGACAAGGACCCAGTGAAGCTTTTCCACTAAGTAACTTGCTTTGAGAATTGACTCATACTTTCAGGGTTGGAAATGCTGATCACTTTTCCCTCTTCATCACACACAAAGAGCCAACAGCCCCCGCACATTCATAGAGTCCACTTGTCCCTGGTGTAAACTTGTTAATAACAAAGATTGGAGTTGAGATGACCGTAAACTTTCTTTAGCAGGATGATGGATTTAGTATTGTGACCCAAATGTCTCTTTATGATGGAAGAATCCATATTCAGTTTAGAATTATTCTGCAAATCACATTTTCCAACAGAAGAACAAAACTGTAAAGCTCCCTACAAGGGTGGTGCCCAAATGGTCTGGGAAATCCTCAGATCCTCTGTTGATTTATTCTTTAACAGATATTCCATATTTGATGAGTGAAGGAATAAGAGACTGCTATGTGCCCGGTTCTCTGATAAAGCAGAAACACAATAATGAGCAAAATTAAGCACAGGCCCTGCCATCTTGGAACAATGATGCTAACTGAATGATTATGTCAACGAACGTGTAGCCACAGACTGAGACATTATGCTTCAAATGTCCTAAAAGAGTGACGACCAAGGAACACAACCCGTATCATGTTCCCCTGCGGATGACACGTGGGCCGAGAACTAAACCATAAATACAAGTCAACCAGGTGAAGTGGGGGAAGAGTATTGTAGACAAAGAGATCAGCAGGTACAGAAGCCTCCTGGAGACAGGGACTAAGATGAGTAAAAGAAATTGGAAAAAACCAAAAAGGCAGCATGTTTGGAGCACAGAAAATACAGGGTGAGATTGTGCAAGAGGAGGCCAAGTTGCTGAAGTTCCCACACAGGCATAGTTCCCATGAAACCGGCTGTCCTTTACCTCATCAGTGGACACTCATCCTCAGACTTTAAGCACCAACGGCAGATGCTCATCAACAGACTTTAAGCAGTCAAGCGAAAGACTAAATCTGAATTTTGCAAAGATCTCTAGTTGCAGTATGGAGAAGGAAGTGGGAGGTTGTGTGGAATGGCATGGGAGGAAGCAAACTCAGGTGGTGGTCCAAGTGAGAGAGGAGGGTGCTTAGGCTACAAAGGTCCAATAAAGAAGGAGAGAGGTGGAAGAATGAGTGTTGCCTGGAAGATGAACGAGCACGATGAGGTGAGAGACTTAACCAGAATGCCTAGTTGGGGCAGACTAGTTCTGTCTCCCTACTGATGGGGTGAAGTCCTCACTGGACCGGTGGTCAACATGCCGCAGATAATCCCTAGAAGGATCAGAGGAGGATGGTCAGGATGCCTCCTAAGTTTGGGGCTTATACAGTTGGATGGATGGTGTTGTCATTTTACCAGAGTGAACATTAGGGGAGAAACAAGTTTGTGCTAGAAAATGATCAGCTTTGTATTGGACATGTTGAATCTGAGGTGCCTTTAAGATACTACAGAAAGAAGAGATCTGATTTGCTACCATTCAAGGGAGGAACTTTCCCAAGGACAAGAATTAACTAGGGGCGATCATTTTGCAAAACATCCCTTAGCCATTTAGTATCTAACGTGAAATTCGAACAGTCACGAAGCAGGGGCTGATTATCTTAGCAAATAACAACCGAATTGCTTTTTAAAAAATGATGTTTTCAACCATAATTCCCCTCCTCACCTTCATTTCAGATAGGCCTTCAATACAAGACAGCATCCTGTGCACGGCTTTCTGCCTGGGTCCCTGGTAAGGAAAGGACATCGGCAATATTAGGAATGCTCCATCTGCTTCTGGATGGAGACGACCCACTTATCATGTCGTGTCTTACTCAGGACATCTGTAGGAGAGAGTCTCCTTTTTTTCACCTTGTATCTGCTCAGTATCTTAATCCCAAATTGTGGGAGTGAAACTCTGGCAACCTTTAAGGATATAATTTGCTTCCTATTACATTATTTCTTCCCGTACAGGAGAGACCAAGTGTTTGTCATTTACGAGTGTCATGTCATTACATTCCATATTGCAGTGTAATGATGTGAAATGATTAAATGACAAAATGCCAGCTCACTGCCAAAAATTTAAAGTGGCATACTTTTATTTGTAGATTGGAAAGCTATTATTAATTCTTATATTGACTTTGCCAGATGAAATAATGCAAGCAGACCAGTGCACACAGAAATGGGGAGCGATTAGGTGAGGTTCTGAGCCCCAATTCCAACACAAACAAGAAGAATTCTCTGATTCTGGCACATTCTTCAGGCTACACATCCAGAGCTAAACGTATTAGTTTAGAACAGACTTGTCACCTGATGAATGTGGAGTGACAGGCATCAAAATACAACCTGACTGGAGTTTTTATTGAGAAGAAAAATGGGAACTGAGAAGAGGTGGCTGAAAAAAAGAAAATGGCCTCTGTGCCTTCTACCCCCTTTCACCACTTTTTTCCACTAGCGCTTATCGGGAGATTGAATTTTATCCTTTTTTTCTTTTAAGGGAAAAAGAGCATACAAAAAGCATTTCGTTTATGTCACCAAATTACTGGAAGACTCTGTGGTCAGTAAAATAGCAATTTCTCCTTTTTTTTTTCCAAGGCTGTAAAATCTCACGTGGAGATCTTTGAAAGAGGGTTAAAAATTACATTCTCGGAACTACATGTTTTGTAAGCTTTTAAAGTTCAAATCTGTATGACCTCAAGTGTTTGAGGATTTGTGAAGAAATCTGTTCTCACCTGTCTTCTCCACCATTTATGGACTCCCATCCTAGCAACAAATTCGCTGCCAGTTCCAATAAGAACCTTCCTGCAACCATCTCCCAGTGACTTTCTTTTGGTTCCTTTCCTTTTCTTCCCCGCCCTCCCCTGCCAGCAATGTTTTTCCTTTTCTTTGTGGGAATAAGAGAAACGCCATAGGTCTCAACCTGGTCACTCCTACCAGGACTTCTCCCTGAGAAACGCTCTTGCCTTAGGGGTTCTCTACCCTGACTTGGTTTGGCTTTTGTTTTACTTTCCTCTGAATTATTTTCCTTTATTGTCAGCTGATGTCTTAGATTTTAAGGTCTACTTTATTCCGTGCTATTGTCACTTTGGTTCAGAACCTTCTTTTGTTGTAAAGAGCTCTTGGGTGAAAGTTGATTGACTGGGTAGGAGGATGGAAAATAAAATGAGGGTACATAGTGTTATGTTGTTTTGGTTTTTTATTACATGTGGGCACTTGCAAGGCCACTCACCTGTGGCTCGATCATTTCAAAACAGGAAGACACCAAACACTAGTAAGTTCCTAGATTTGTAGACAATGACTCCACGCCTGCCAAGAAGGCCAATCATCTTTGCTTCTGCTCCAACGCAGGGGGCACGTTGTCTTGCTTCTGGCCTGTTGGCGGGGGTACAGAGAACACATTCTTCATGGAAAGGGACTCATAAATGGACAACGGCTCAGATAACAAAACTGTCAGGAGCTCATCTGGCCTGTGGGAAACGCTTAAAACTTCGAGATGGGAAAGATACCACTGTGTCAGACAATCGGCTCTGTGGATGAAATGACTTGCCATTTGATTTGGATTTTCAATAAATCACAGCATCTCTGTTTAGTCCCTACGTTGTCTTCATCAAAAAGTGCAAAGTGGCCCAAGGCTTGTGTCCGCACTGTCGCAAGCAGGAAATGCTCCTCTGTTCTAATCCTTTTTTTCATGACTTCTTTTGAGACTTTTATTTCTCCATCTCTTTGGCACTAGCTCTTGTTTGGCAGGTAGTGGGAACTAAGGGTTCTCTTGGAAGACAATACACTGAAGAGCAGTGGAGGATTTTTTTCCTTTTTATACAGATGGCTTTGTCATTCTGTCCTAAATCATGAATGCATAAAATAGCTGCCAAGAACAGCTCAAATGGCTGCATCAAGGACCCTGAAATAATAGGCTGACTCCACCCACATCTGCAAAAGAGATCAGATTGTGCGTGTTCTGACTGACACACATAAAATGGCGGGTTAACCTAAGACCTTTGTCACCTTGTTATGGCCTGTGGGTATTATACATATTTTCATAAATAAATTCTACTCTTCAATAAGCCATTTGCCTTCCCTGAAATCACGTAAAACCTTGGGATTCTACCTGATAACAATTGTTTGTTCATTTTCTCATGAAGTCAACACCTGTTAAGCGCTCATCTAAGTGCTCCAGGTAAGTAGAGAAGAGGACAGACACTGTCCCTGTGGTCATTGAGCTTAGATCCCAGTAGGAATGATGGAGAGAAAGCAAGGAAGTAAGCAAGACAATTTCAGATGGTGAAAAGTGCTCTGAAGCGATGATCGCACAGAGCAGTGTGCTCGACGGTGAGTTGAAAGTGGGCAAATACAGATGCTGTAGTCACGGAAGGCTCCCAAGAGGAGGTGACACTGGAGCTGAGAATGAATGCTGGAGTGCCAATCACGTTACAGTCTGGGAAGCACAGTTCAGG
This sequence comes from Equus quagga, assembly GCF_021613505.1. Taxonomy (NCBI): domain Eukaryota; kingdom Metazoa; phylum Chordata; class Mammalia; order Perissodactyla; family Equidae; genus Equus; species Equus quagga. The sequence goes on along the minus strand of NC_060278.1, from coordinate 102,373,227 downwards.
CGATGGGAATGGCAGGTATAAAGACTGTACGTTAGGAATGAGCTTGAGCGGGAAGCAGCCTGGATGGCAAGATGGCGTTGAACTACAGGGAAGATAAGAATTGAGATCAGAGCAGTCAATAGGGGCCAGCTCCGGTAAAGACGATCAAACCCCAAGTTTGTCTGGACTACCCTTGTCTCTTGTTTGTTTTCTTTTGTTTTTGGAGTGAGTCACATATATCACTCCACTTTGAGGACAATAAGAAATACCACCGCAATGTAAACAAGTGGTTCTCCCGTGATGTTTTCGTGTATAAACAGGTTGCTAAATGTTGATCAATGTGTCAAATTTACCTTTACTACACCGAGGGACACATATACTTATGGTCAAGTCTGTCAGCTGCAACAAGGGGGTATAAAGGATGCCCACTGTGGTGTGGAGCAGAGTACAACTCACACTGATGGTAAGGAAGAATGCCCCACCCCCTCCTCGCTGCCTTGAATGAGGCTGTGCTGCCTAGAGCTGCGGCCATCATCTTCAAATCAAGGCCAGCAGCGGGAAGATCATCTTGGAAATCCTGACCCCCAAGCCCAGAGACCCTTGAATAGTTGAGCCAGCGTCAGCAGCCACCTGCCTCCAGACTTCTTATTTTGTGAGAGGGGAAAAATCTGACTTGTTTAAAAATTACGAGATAAGTAAGAGGCTAGAACAGGATTCAGCCTGCCAAAGGAAGAACAAGTATTTACTGAAAATGTGAGAACTGTTTCTCGTGAGTTTACAAGAGAAGTCAGTTGGGGCAGCAAACAGTTCTACTCAAGCAGTGGTCCCGTGTCATGACGGCCTGGGGAATTAAGTAACGATGGCACTGAGGCAGGGTCATCCTGCAATGATGATCAAGTTGTCATTATTACTACTTTAGCATGGCTCTGAGTTTTTTTATTCTTCTCAAAAATAAAACAAATCCTCCAGTAATCTAAAGAATTTTTTAAAAACAAAAGATGGGAGCCACTGATATAGTCAGATTAGCAGAGAGGAAAGACCTTTCCCAAATAGCAAAATGTTAATCTCTGTCCAGCAGAAGTGATATGTGTTATTATCAAGATCCTGATCTGGAACCAAGGTCCACACACAAAGAACAATGCGCTCAGCCTGTGTCTCCCTGCTCACTCCCAAATGGCGTCAGTTCCTGGTCCTGGTTCAAGTTCCCTGGCTGCAGTAGGTATATCCCTTCTATTTCCAAAATCCTACCTTCTTTCTCTACTTACCTCTAAGACATCAGATCCTCTTGCGTAACATAGAAGTGTTGGCCAAAGATTGTGATTTTCAAATATTTTGTTGGTGTGAGTGCGGGAGATGTATAAGCAACAGAGAGCTTTCTTCAAGTTAAACTTGGTATAGAAACCCAATGGATCAAAGAGATGAAAGTGAGAACATCACAGGTGAAACGAAGGGGTGGTTCCAGAGTCCATTGGCTCCATTTCCTTTGCTCTACACGCAGTCCCTGAGGACAGTGCCTGTGGGCTGGAGACTCACCTGATCAAGAGAGCTTTAAAGGAGAGGAATAAAAACACTCAGGCAACACCAAGTGTGGGAAAGGAGAAGAGGGGTGGCATGAAAACAGACCTGGAAACGTGCCGTGGCGGAGAAGGCTTCTGGGTCCCAATGCAGATTAGGTGCAATTTGTTGAGGGCCCAGGTCTTTAGTATTCACTACCCTCACTTCATTCTCCTTAGAGAATAGTGATGAAGAGACGGAATTTGGTGCCAGAAGACCCGTGTTCAAAGTCTAGCTCTGCCATTTACCAGCTGTGCCACACTCAGCAAAATACTTAACCTCTTTGAATGTTAGTTCCAAATCTGTGAGGTGAGGATAATCACCAAGGATGCTCGGAGAGTTTAAATGACGTGTCCAAGGTCATTCATAACAGGGGGCTTTGAATTTCAAATCCTAGGTCTTCTGTCTCTTTAAATTCAGTGCTCTTATTCTAAGCACAAGAAGATCTTTCTGCAGATTCACAATTGATGTGAATCTCGAGAAGAAAGGAAGGAAGGCAGGTAGGAAGGGAGAGAGGGAGGGAGGAAGGAAGAAAGAAAGAAAGACTCTGCCACTATAGATATCTAGACATTTGCCCAAGAAAAATAATCTGGAATTTGTTTGAAATTTCTACCATTAGCCATTCATTGGATAAAGCAGCTATTCACTTGATTTTTCTGATGAGATGATTCTTCCAATTTTGCCAAACTTCTACAATTACCAAGAGGGAGATGCTGAAAAGCAAGCAACTTACAATAAAATGAACATGGCAGCAGCAGCAGCTTCAAATTTTATAAATAAGTGATTGAAATGATGTGCTACGTCCTTGCCTTGTCCCTTGGGCAGCATGGATTAAACCAGGAGAGTCCTCGTTGCTGAATGGATGATGGTAGGGCAAATAAATTCCAATCATTTGACACGGACTTGTTATGTGCCTGAGTGGGGCATGCAGGATAGCTGATAAAGCTAATGTTCATAAATCTTTGTTGCCAATTAATTAATCAGATTAGTTGTATCTGAGAGCAAGGTCTTGAGGAAATAGGAGAAAAGATAAGTAGAGAATTGCTAGGAGTGGTGGGGATAGAAGGCAGGAAGGTCAGGAAATACTTCAACCACCGAAGACCAGGAGCCAAGAGTGTGGATTGTGTTTGAGGCTACCTCACATACAAAAGAAGAAATCTTATATTTTTCCCCCTTTTGGTTGAAGAGAGACTTGGAACCATAACCTGATCTCAGCCATCAACATCTGGACTCCTGTACAGGACAAAGCTGTCAGCGGCACCAACAGAAATCTATCCGTTCCCAACAGTTTTTCCACATCGAAGAGCCTGAGTGAAACAGGGGGAACTTAAAAATCCTTCCTGCATCCTGCTAACAGCCGGAATGTAGTCACTAAACGCAACACTCACCAAGGGATGAAGCCAACATTAATTTCCCTACATTTTCAATTTTCATTCTAAAGAAGCATGGCTCACTTCACTTTTGAAAGTAATTTCAATGAATTCTCTCCAAAAATCCTAGAAGCTGGCTTCCCCAAATTTATTTTGGAAGAGATAGGCCTCCAATAAGTAACTCTCAATATTCTTAATATTACCATGCTTGTATAAATCTGATAACAATAGAAGCACTTTTTTATTGGGAGAAATCTTACATTAAAACTGGAGCTCCTATTTGGCCAACTTCAGCGAGTTGACCAAAAATAGAAATTGGCTTACTTATCTTTCCATTTTTAGGGAAGGTGAAGATATGGATTTAGACACTTGATTTTCTTAGCTTAGGGAGAACTGTAGGCGAAACTGCTTTGGCCCTGAGGGACTCTTTGCCATTGGCAGCCCTGGGCAGGGTGAGGATTTTAAAATTCATTTCTGATATCCAGTTGACATGGATTTTTTTAAGTGTTTAAAATTGCACTGGTTGCTTCTGCGGCCCTCAAAGAATTCTGCTCTCAGTGGCTCCTGGTTCTTGTTCCTCCTTCTCATGTTTCCCTAACTCCACGTTGAGTTCTATTTCCCAAGTTGGATGTTTGTGTCTAGGCCTAAACTGGAAAGAAGTGTGTGAGAAATCTGGAAACAGGAAAAGCCAAGGGCACCTGTTGTGCTCTGGAGCTAGCTCCATACAGACATCCCCTCCTACCCAATGGCCTCGCTGAGAAAGAGAAGGAGACCCATTGCCATAATACAGTGTCCTGCTAAAGAGAGGCAGAGGACTTGCTGAGGGATACCGTACAGGAGGGAACATGATTGAGTGATGCCGTCAGCTGGGTCACACGAAGCTCTGCGTAGAATCAGAACAAGATGGAAGCCAATTTTCCGTTTTTCATTTTCAGCTTCATTTGGGGTCTGGCATCCCTAAAAGAGAGGTGACAATGAATGGATTTTATCTCCTCTTCCAACCTGGCCTTTGGAGACCTAAATGAAGCAGGTACAGCTAGATAGTTCCTAGGGCTAAAAGTCTATACTTTTTGGTGAAAAGATACTTTAGGGAAATCACTGGAAAAATAATATGCCTTTTGCTTAAACAAAAATCATCGTGAAGGGTATAGTGAAAAACATGAAGGATGAGGAGCATATAAAAGGTTGAATTCCATGTTTAGTCAGTCTCTTCATGGGGTGAATACTGCAACATATGTAGTTGGGAGGTTTGAGGCAGCCATATTGTACTAAGAGGACTCAGAAGAAAACGGTGGCCTTCTGGGTTCTTCTCTCTTCTGAGCCTCAGGTGAATGCTTGACTCAGAATTCCGCTAGACTCTCAGGAGCTCAGCTGAGCTTGAGAGAGCTAAGCTGCCAGGTGTCACAGTAGCTGATTAAGACAACAAACAAAAATAAACGAAACAGTCAAGCCCTTAATCACTTACGGCAATAGTACAAGACCTAAACCAGAGAAAACGCCACCTCCCCTCTCTTCCATTATCCCAAAGGAATGGCACTGGTGAAGGGTCAGGTGGAGCAGCACAGATGTGGGGGGATCCGGATCTCTCTGCTGAGGGAGCACAGAACAAAAGGCTTCTGCAGTTTAATGGACCTGGGGCTGGGAAAGTGGAAGGAGGAAGGGCTGTGAGTGGAAAAGTACTGAGTGCTGAGTCAGAGTAGAGACAAATGTCTTCAAGGTTCCCCTCTCCTTTCCCTCCATACGTTGGTTTGGGCAGAGGTGCCTAAGGAAAGCCTCTGCTGAAGACCCCCAGTAAACTGCCCCCCATATGGAGGCACTTGGGCTGGGAATGCCACTGTGCATAAAAGCACGGCCAGCCAGCGGGCTGAGTCCTTTACTGCAACTCCGTTCAGAGACTGCAATGCATTGGCTGTGCCCCAGGCCTGATGTGAAGAGGGCAGCTTCCCCCCGTGAGGCCTTCCAGGAAAAGCCTTTGTCTGTGGTGAGGTCTAAAATATCACACATAGGTTTTTAGCCAGAAGTCAGACTCCAAACAGATCACCTTATATTCTTACTGTGAATCTCCCTCTTTATTTCTGATAATAGCTTGAGTAATTTCTGTTGCTTGCAACTGGCATCCTAACTAATAGAAGCAAAAATGGACCCCCAAAGTGAGACAGTGTCAAGTAACAGTAGGGGTGACATGTGAAATATTTAACAAATGATACAGCTCTGGAGACCCCTGTTCTTTTTCCCTTTGGAATCAGTGAAGTCCACCGGGCTTGGGCAAGGTGCCAGGGCAAGAAGAGCTCGTGGGAGGCTCAGGAACGCTGCAATTTACCAACCAATATGGAATTATTTCAGCATCTTCACAAGTGTACCTCCATATCTACAGTGGCAGCCAAATGTCAGTCCTGCCTCTAGAAATCAGGCAGAAGGAGGAGGAAAGGAGAAGGGTATGGGGTCCTCTTTTAGCAGGGCTTTGCGTTTTTTCATTTGGGAAGGAACAATCTCCCTCAAGACTGATACTCAAATCTCACTGGGTGAAAGCACGCCACATGACCACCGCTAACTGCATGGGGCAAGCAGTTGAGTTTTCCAAGCCTCTGTAATCAGAGCAGATGAGGGGAAAGGGAGCTGTAAATGGCTTTTGGAAAGCCGGTTCCCAATTTCTGCCGCAGCTGACCACATGGTTCAGGAAGGACACAATAAAAAGCCAATTCGTCTATCCTGGAGGTGGACAAATTGAGAATGAGGATCTCAGAAAGCAAAAAGCCCAACTTAAAGTAATGCATTATATTTTGAACACTGAATGTTTGACAATACATTTCACGGCTCATTTCCTGCTACTTGTGAAGGCTAGTAAACACTCAGAGAGCGAAGTCACATTTTTCATGTCAAATATCCTTACAGTTCTCGCTTCCTCCAGCTTGTCACCAGTTTAACCGACCCTATGAGGACAGTCTGTTCACAGTATAATCTCTCGTGACACTAAACCTTAATCTGTCTTACAATTTCTATTGTTTTTCACTAAAAGGTTATTCCAGAAATATTTCATAGAGCACATTCATTTTCTTGGCCGAGAATAAATTGCATAATCAGAGGCACTCTGACCAATGTTCACTCTCCCTTCCCAATCCAAATTTAAGAATTTCATGCGGATTACTCATTGCCATCTATCTAGCTAATTCAATGTCATTATTTTTCTCTGGTCTAGGCAGAATTTACCCTTCCCTGAAATGAGCTTATCTCATAATAAGATATTGGAGGGGGAAGGACAGCACTGGTGGAGTTGGAGTCACTGAAGTTCACATCCACTCCCAGGCCTGGAATGAAGGGGCTGTCAAAGTCTTCCATTTTTTTAAAAAAGGATTGCAACTTGCTATTTAATTTTTTTAAAAATCATGAAAGAGTCTGACTTGGCAAATGGTGGCCTTCTCTAAACATTTAGCTTTGCCTTCGATTCCATCCTCCGCCCTACCTCGCCCCACTCCTGGCCTAAGACTCGCTTACTGTTCAGGTCACACCACTTCCCTTCATAGGCTTTCTCTGTGCCCAGGACTGAGAAAGGAACCTGGTCTCACATTCTAGCCCTCTACTCTCATTTCTAACATCCTATCAAGTATGCATCATAGCGCATATGCAGCGCTGTCCAAAAGCAAGAGAATGCCAGCCACATATGTAATTTGGAATTTTTTAGTAGCCATGTTAAAAAAGAAAGTAAAAAGGAACTGGCAAAACTAATCTTAATAATATATTTTACTTAGTTGAGTATGTTCAAATACTATCCTTTTGACATGTAATCAATATAAAAATATCAATGGGATATTATACATCCCTTATGTAAATCTAGTGCACGGTTCAGACTTCCAGCAGCTCTCAATTCAGACCACCCACATTTCAAGTGCTCTACAGCCACATGTGGCTAGTGACTTCCATACTGGATGGCACATTTCTATAGTACTTGAAGGTGCATTTGTGTTTCTTCCACATTGCACTCAAGAGTGGGGATTACATTTATCTTTCACCATTGTACTCCTAGCACCCAGCACATAGTGGAAACTTAATAAATGTTTGATGAAAAAATAATTGAGCAACCCCATCTCTGCCATGATTTAACTGTGTGACTTTGGGTTCGTTGATTTCTCTGGAGCTCCTACCTTATTAAAGAAGAGAATGTCATATGCCATGATTGCCAAGGTCCCCATAAATGTAAATATTCTAGGTCACTTAATTTAGTTCCTTCTCTCTCTCTCTCACTGAAAGCATCTAAATGCATCTTACCCTTAATTTTTATGAGCAGTGTTTTAAGGCTGGGGTACACCCAAATTTACCATGCTCCATTTTTCCATATTTTCCCAATTGGTCTTTGGATATTGGAGACATTTAGGATTATGATACTGTTCCCTTTTTTAAAGTGTTCATTATTTTTCTTTGATTATAGAAATGAAATATCTTCATAATAGAAAATTTAGACAATACAGAAAAGTACTCAGTAAATGAATGGCTTATATAGCTACTACACAGAGATAGACACAGTTAATATTTGTGTGTCTATCCTTCTGGTGTATTTTCTCTACTTATTAGTAGTCATATGTGTATAAATATACATTTGCTTCTCCTTTTAGCAAAATGGGGGTCAGAATGTATATATTTTTTTCAAAGCATCTTTTGTGATTTAACAATATTTTGGGAACATATGCTCAAGTCATCAAATATTATTTTAAAGCATAGTCTTGTTGGATGCAATATAAAGCATCAAATGAGGACATGGAGGTGCCACCTTAAGGAGATGAAGGAGCAAACCAAGTGGCTATCTCAGGGAAGATTTTTCCCAGTGGAGGGAACAGGAAGTGCAAAGGCTCAGAGGTAGGAACAAGCCTAGCATACCAGTATGGCTGAAGAAGAATAAGCAAGAGACAGAAAATGAGGTCAGAGCAGTAATGGGAGGGCAGATAACGTAGTGATCGTTTGTCTGAAGGATAAGGGAAGCCACTACGGAGTTTTCAGCATCACAACTGGTGGTAGGGGGTGGGCAGATAGTACTGGTATCTAGTGGGTAGAGGCCAGGGATGCTGCTAAACATCTTACAATGTCCAGAACAGCCCCTAACAAAAGAGAATTACCTGTACCCAAATGTCAATAGTGCCAAGATTGGGGAATCTTGCTCTATAGGAAGACAAGAACGGTAACCAGAAGACCAACAAGAAGTTGCTGAAAAGAAAAATCTAGACTTGAAAAGTGATGCTTTTCAAGTGATGGGAGTGACAGAGGCGTAAATCAGTAGTAAGATTCCATACAGACTGTGAAGATGGAGAATTATCAGAATTCGATGATGGACTGGACATGGAGCATAAGGGAAAGAGGAATCAGGGTTGACTTCAATGTTTGGGGCATAAGAAGCTTAAAGGATGGAATTGCCATTGACTAGGATGGGGGAGAGTTCAAAAGGAGGTTTGTGGAAGAAGGTTAGGAGTTTGGATGGTAGAGATTTTGGAGATGGACTCAAGAGGGATTGAAGACGGGTTGAAAGTGAAAAGTAAAGAAGAAAGAGCAGTGGAAGATGACTCCAGGTCTGTGACCCGGGCAACTGGTTGGATAGTGGAGTCACGCACTGAGACAGGGAGAGGGTCCAGTCTGTAACAGCGAGATGCTAAGTTTGGCTTTGACATACTGAGCGGAGGTACATCCAAAGGTAATGATAAGAGCTATTCCACTTCCTTCACCTGTTTCTCTGAGCATCAGCTAACACCATGGCGGAAAACCACATTGTAAAGTCAAAGTCTCTCACACACAAAAGTTATTTTCAAAGTCATTTCACTTAATAGGGCTTTGGGCTCCTCTATCCAATTTCCTGGGAAACCATAATGTATGTGCTGTCACATTCTGCCCTTCAAGATTCTGATGAGAGTTGACTCTCTGCCATTAGGGAAAACGCATATTTATTTAGGGTGTTTAAAAATTAAGTTTATAGCAACTGAGCTTCCCTTTACTTGGCCTCAGAGCACATTAACATTCTCTAAACTATACTGTTAAGAACATTTTAAGGGTTATTTTTACATCAGTAAAAGGCTTTCAAAGCCAGTGAGGACACAGGATGTATTGTTCTCAAGGAAGACCAGCCCTAGGTAATGCTGGAATAATTTTCCTATAAGTGGTGGATAGGACTTACTATTGGTTGTCATTGAGTCATTTTGAGAATGCAGTGATAGTAAGGCCTCACCTTCCTCGTTCCATCTAATTCTCATGGAATCCTATGAGGTATGTTCTGTCATTCCCCCCATTTTGCAGACGAAGACAGTGAGGCTTCGAGAAAGAAAGTAACACACTCAAGGACCACAGGAGAGAAGAAAATCACAATAAGGGGAAAAGATGAAGTATGAAGGGATCTTAAGGATCATTTGTTTGCTACACTCTACTTAGTAGATGAGCCAACTGAGGCCCTCGTGAGTCTATCCACATGTGATTTAGCCAAGGGTCTTCTACTGGCAGGCGGAAGAGGCAGCCACAAGCAAGCATTAGAGGCAGAGGATAGAATTTTGTGTACTTGGAATCTACAAGCAGCTCACTACCAAAGGACATAGATAGAGGAAAGGGGATGTCGGTCTAGTGATGAGGTTGGAGAGGCTGGGAGATTCTGAATAAGTAAATCATCTAAGGCCTATCTTCCGTGGCCTAGACTTTATCCTTCACTCCAGTACTTCCCAGGGTATGCTCTGTCACCATTAGTTCCCTGGGGATTTACTAAGTGTCCTATGAAAGTGTTCAGTGGTTGTGAAAATTTGGAAAATGCAGGGAATCCTAGAGCTTGGGCTATGCTGTGGAGGTCACGACTCTCCAAGGGAGAGCGAGCATACATGAGAGCTCCTCAAATTTATTTGACCAATGACTCCACGTCCTCACAGAACTTACCAAGGAAGCAGAGAACACCAGTTCAAGAAAAGCTGCTGTGAGGGGCAGTTTTAAATGAAGATTTGAAGTGAGAAGCGAGAAATGAGAGTCGCTTTTAAAAAATAGAATTTGGCATAAAAATCTGATTTTGTCAGCATTTTCTCTTTTTTTTTTTTTTTTTTCCGGTTTGCTGTACTATTTCACACCTAACTATTTGCAGTAGGTGTCTGATAAGAGGTTGTGTGAAGCAATGCGGGAAAAAGGGAAAGAGCTGCAGAGTTTCAGAAATTCCTGGGAGGCTCCGGAAGAGCCTGAAGTCTCTTTGTCTGTCTGCTTATTTGTGTCCCCAGTACAGAGAGAGACCAAAAATAGACTTGAACTCAATTCTGCGATCCACTCACTCAGGCCTCCACCATGCACGAACTGCAGGTCCGATTCTGTCCCTGTGCAGGACCACGCTGCCTGGGACAGGATAGTCAGCCTACTTGTGGTCCCACGACAGAGGGGAACATGAACATATTTACAGCGCTTGTCACACCACATTGCGATTTGTTGATTTATCTTTTCCTTCAGTCTCCTGGCTGGATAACTTTGGCTTACCTACTGAACCGCATGGTTAATATCATGGCAGAAAACCTGGGGACTTCAGTGGAAAACCATGAGTTGGCACTTCTATATACCTGGCATCTAGCACAGAGTTGCCCATAACTTCGTTTATCCCACAGTTATTTTTGTTTTATGATTGTTTTTATTTCAGCCTTAATGAGGTACAATTGACATGTAAAATTGTAATATATTTAAAGTGTGCATTGTGGTGATTTAATATATATATATACATTATGAAAGGATTCCCCCACCTGGTTACCTGGTTAATTAACACATCCATCGTGTCACATATTTATCTTTTTTTTTTTTTTGGTGAGAACATTTAAGTTCTACTCTTAGCAAATTTCAATTATACAACACAGTGTTATCAGCTATAGTCACCATGTTATCCATTAGATCTTCAGACCTTATTCATCTTATAGTTGAAAGTTTTTACCCTTTTACCAACCTCTCTATTTCCCCACCCCCTAGCCCCTGGCAACCACTTTTCTACTCTCTGTTTCTGTGACTTGTATTTTTTTTTTATTACACATATAAGTGATTCCATGCAGTATTTATCTTTCTCTTTCTCTGTCTGGCTTACTTGACTTAGCATGATGCCCTCCAGGCATTGTTGTTGCAAATGGCAAGATTTCCCTCTTTTTCATTGTTGAATAATATTCCAATGTGTATATACCACGTTTTCTTTATCTATTCATCCATAGGTGGACACTTAGGTTGTATACATGTCTTGGTTATTGTGAATAATGCTGCAATGAATATGGGGTGTAGACTTCTCTTTAACGTTCTGATTTCACTTCCTTTAGATATATACCCAGAAATGGGATGGCAGGATTATGTGGTAGTTTTATTGTTAATTTTTTGAGGAACCTCCATACTGTTTTCTATAATGGCTGTACCAATTTACACTCCCACCCACAGTGCACGAGGGTCCCCTTTTCTCCACATCCTCACCAACACTTCTCTCTTGTCTTTTTGACGACAGCCATTCTAACAGATGTGAAGTGATATCTGATTGTGTGTTTCGATTTGCATTTTCCTGATGATTACTGATGTTGAGCACCTTTTCACGTACCTGTTGGCTTCCAATGACTATTTTTGATCATCTATTATGTGCCATGTGTTATGACCAGTTCTGGGTCTCTCCTAACAGATAAACCTGATAAGGCAATAGTTCCATGAAGTTCACAATCGAATGGAGAGAGAGACAGTAAGCAATGAAACAAGTATAATGACAAATTCCGACTAGCGCTGTAAAGGAAATAAGCAGGATGCAGAAGAGGGTTTATAATAAAGAGTCTGACTCCAGGTGTGATGGCTGACCATCGACAGCTCTCAGGTCCCACAGTCTCCCTTCCTCCCCATATGAGCAGCTGATAAGAAGGTCTGGGTGCTCCCTTATTTAGTACTGGCAGGAAGCTCAAACTACAGAAGCCCAGTCAGTGAGAAGGAGATCTCACCCAACCCTACCCCAGCCGCCGCAGCATCCCACACCCGTCGCCCCTCCCTGCTCTCTCAAGCCATTTAGGTCCTGCTCAGGAGGCAGCATTGCTCTCCCAGAAAGCCTCAAAATGTGAGTAATAAACCTTTTCATACCCTTTTATGTGTGACTTGTGTGTGGCAAGATCAGTCTCAATATCCAAATCAAATTTTGGGTGGCAGGTCCCTCTATTCTGTGAGATAACCACAAGGGGATTGCTGCATAGATAGCACAGTGCTAACTAATATGATAGTATAATACATTTATAGTTAGACGGTTTTAATTTATTTCTCTTAATGTCATGGCCTAACTTTTTAAAGATTCCAGAAATAAATCCTAGGCAGAATTGATATATATAGCCATATGTTTAATATATAAAGTCAACCTATAAAAATGCTTCCAGATATTTCTTTTGGCCTATTCAGACAGTACATTAAATTTGGTTCCCAAGCTAGCTCTTTATATCAGCAGGCCCTGTGGTCTGGAGCACAGAAGGCTTCAACGAGCCCAAAATACCTACCTCAGGGATTATGTCAACCTTGAGACTCACACTCAAGGGCTTTCTGAAATCATCTGTGTTTTAACCACAGGAAGGCATCAAATGACCTGGGAAAGAGAACTCCTGAGGAAGACTGGCAGACTATTCCACGTGGTGTTAGAAAGCCTGGATTGAGGTCCCAGCTCTGCTGGTTGCAAACTGTGGGACTGTAAACCGTTGTTTTCTCATCTTTAAAAATTATGATTTTCAGGGCCAGCCCGGTGGCCTAGTGGTTAGGTTCGTGTGCTCTGCTTCCGCAGCCCAGGGTTTACAGGTTTGGATCCTGGGGGCGGATCTACACAGTGCTCATCAAGCCACGCTGCGGTGGTGGCCCACATAGAAGATAGGGGAAGACTGGCATGGATGTTAGCTCAGTGACAATCTTCCTCAAGCAAAAAGAGGAAGATTGGCAACAAATGTTAGCTCAGGGCCAATCTTCCACACACACACACAAAAATTATGATTTTCTTTTCAGTTTCTTTTACTTCTTTCTTAACCTGCTTCATGTGGTTGAATGAGACAATGTGCATGATCTTGAAAGGTCCGATATGGAAACCAAATATCACTTTACAATTCTTATCTAAGTACCCTATCAACAATAAAGCTTACCTGGTGGGTGAGCCAGGCAGGTTAGGAGAGTGTGAGGTGGTGGGGTGACACTGTCAACAGAGCACAGCGTGAGGTTTGGTGTCCGAGAGCAGGGACCAGGCCTGCCCCTGCCAATTCCTCATTCTCCTTAGGAATAAAACAGAAATTTTAACAGTAACTCCCTCCTAGGTTTGTTGTGAGAATTCAATGCAGTATTTCAAGAAAAGTTCTGAGTACACATTCAATTAGTGTTAGCTATTATTATTATTATTATCATTAGCATTTTTATAATCATTTTGACACTTTCTAAAAGAATTGGGAGAGACCAGGAGAGTTTTCCGAGGCAGTTTCTAAAACTGTGCCGGTTTCCCGGGATCTGACTATCATCCTAGCACCCAGAGGTCTCGATGATAATTTAAAAAGGAAAAGAGAGAGAGAGGAGTTATTTCAAAACATTTTCTATAAAGTATTGCTGAGTGCTCATGGAGAGATTTACTTTAAGAATATTGTTGCTGATTTCTGTAATTTATTTTTAAGCGAGGGTAAAGCACGAGCTAAGCAGAAAAGGACTCTGAAAGTCAGATATTTGAACCGTGTCTGCGGCGGAGCAGTAACCACACGACGCACGCTTGCTTTGTAGCCGCTCTTTAATTGAGCGGAGGGAGGCGGGGCTCCCAGCGAGGATGCGTGGAGCACGGTGAGTGCCAGGCACCGTTATTCCCCACTCAGAGCCGGGCGTTTGAAGTGCAGGTGAGTACAAACTGTTTAGGAAATAATTAGTCTGACCCAGTAGCAGAAGTCGCCATTTTGGCAGCAGAGAGGTGTTGCTCAGGTGACAGGAGACAACGAGGCCCAGACTAGAACGCAACATTTCCCCAGTTCTAAACCTGTCAGCAGAAGAAATAGAGAAAAATTACAAACGCAGCCCCAACCTTTCTGATGCTAGTCTTTTCAGATTCAGTAAAAAAAAAAAAAAAAAGAATTTTAAAAAAGCACCTTCTGTCTCGGTTAACTGAAAGAGAGTTAAGTTTATCCATTTATTTTCCTTCTGGTTTTATTCCTTCTGTGTCGGGGGTCAGCCAATGATGGCCTATGGGCCAAATCTGGCCCACTACCTGTGTTGACAAATGAAGTTGTTGGGGACACATCCATGCCCGGTTACATATGTGTTGTTCACAGCTGCTTTCATCCTGCGATGGCGGAGTTTAATCCCTGTGCAGAGAATTTATAATCCACAAAGCCTCAAATATTTTCCATTGGGTCCTTCATAGAAAAAGGGTGCTGACTCCTGATCTTTTGTCCTAAGTCAATCAAGGTCATTTCCCTTTCTTTGATTAAAATCCTTAAAGGACATACTGTTAGACCCCCAGGATACGTCTAAAATTTAAACATGGTTTAGCCTCCCCCTTCTGTGTTAGCTTCATCTCTAGACTATCTCCTCCTCAGGCTTTCTACTCCAGATATACAAGAAGACACTCAGTTCCTCCAGGGAGTCGCGTTCACGCTCGTCTCCGGGCCTTTGCATGCACTGTTCCTTCTATCTAGAACACTCTTCCCCACCTTCCCTCACTTGAGGTTGTTTTACAACATATCCATTGCTGGCAAGCTCTTAAATTGCTCTGTTCACTCCTTTTTTCCCAGTGTAAGTTCCACTTGTCTTTCTTTTTCAGTTTCAGCATTCCTCAAGTGCTGCTTATTGAATGTTCTCTGTTCTTGTCCTTGAGATTCTTCAGTTGTTTGTGCCACCCACGGAGGTAGGACCTGGAGTTGTGGCTTTAATTTTGATGAGAGTTGGGGAGTGGTGGCGTTTTTGTAGCTGCTCTTCTGAGCATGATGACTGTATTTCCACCTGTCCCTCTGAGTCAGGTGCCCACCTTCTCTGCTCTAAGCTGCAGGCAGATGCCCCCTGGCTGTTGTCTGGCTTCAAAGGGAGGGCTGCAGGGGTCAAGGATCCTGGCCCAGGCTCTGGCGGATGACCTGTCCTTTGATCACGGCTCTCCCTCTCGCTTCTGCTAGCCCTCCCTCTGCGCAGGGAGCATCCTCATGGACATCCAATCTTAAGACAGACTTTTCTTATCTTTATGTGAGACTACATATTTCCTTTCTTTAAAAAACACTTTTTCTACCATTTCTAGGGATTTAATGCAGAAGGATTGTGCCTGTGGCATGTCCTCAGCCTGTCAACTTAAAAGAGGAGATATCATTTCTTATGTTTTTCCTGCTAGGCTGTAACCTCCGTGAGGGCGTGGCCACCACGTGTGTCTTTCCACCACTGTATAATTAGCACCTATCACGAAATCCAAAAGATGGTGGGCACTCAATAAATATTTATTGAATGAAAAAAGATGGAGAGTGGCAGATTCTTGATAACTCATGTTTGCTATCCGGAGAACCAAGAGCCCACAACACAGTTGAGCCTAAAGCCCAGTTTTAAAAGATCAAAAAAGAGCAAAGAATCTCACCCAAGATCTCTTTATGCTTTTAATTCCCACTCCTGTCTATCTTTGTTGTCACAGGAAGACGTTTTCCGGTTTTTCACAGGGGTTCCAGTACCAGTGAGCAATCAGATGATGAGCTTTAGGCAGACTCATGAGGAAAGTCAAGGTATAGTCATATCTTCCTTTCGTAACTTTTCCCATGTATATGTGGATGTGCTCAGTTGACCCCATTTCAGTCAGGGGCACCCCAACTCAACTCTCCCCTATACAGTGAAGCTCCAATCCAACCTGTTAATATTGACAATACTGTTTTTTTCTTGACCTCCACATCCACCCATTGAAACTTGTCTGTCTTCTATTCCATTCTCTTGAGCTTCTGTTCTCCGCTAGATAATCTTCTAACACTAACCTTGTGTTTTCCTAGGTTTTGTATTACTGTTGCAACGTTGGATGATACTTAGGTAGTAAATCTGTGGATGTAATTTACCTTAAAGGTTCTATATTTACGTAGAAAGAAAATGTATAATCAGCCATATAACTAGATCATCAAAGTCTTGAGGGATAGTTCACACTGAAGGAAGTATATCGGAGTTTACACAGCCTTAGAAGAAACTTAGAGAAAAGTATTTAGGGACTACTAGTAGAAAAGGCATGTGGAGGTGGGAAAATTGGAAAATATCTTTTGAAGGACTGGAGCCTAGGAAATACCGCAGTCATCATGCTGCCATAATAAAATGAGCTCACGGCTTAATGCTGTACACTTTCCAACGACAAAGTAAGTTTTTTTCTAGGAAATTTCTAGAGTCTATATTTTGTCTCATATATATGACTGTCTCATTCAACAGGCACATTCAGAGGAGCAGCATCTGCCCCTGTACAGATGGCATTTTTGTTCCTACACACTCTCCACTGGCCCAAAGGCAGTATCTTTTCCCAAAATGCCAGCCTTACATATAAATCACTGGGGCTGCCAAAGGTCTTCAAGTTGCATCACCTGTCTTCATGTGTATTTAAAACCTAGCCAGTTCACACGATTACCCATTTTCTTCTGAAAGTGCCATGGGCATAGAGGTATGGCACTCTCCCTTCCCATTTCTGTGACTTTTCAGTACGTGTTAAAGCAGTGCTCTTGATCCGCCATCTTTAGTGGCACGATGAAAGGTATTTTATCCTGTGCTAATGAGTGTAAGTTCATTCTGGTGAATCCATATCCTCTTACATGACCATTTTCATGTTTAGCAAGTCAAATACTTTTAAAAATACTCAGCCTGACTTCCGACTTCAGCTTTGATAAGTAAAGAGCTTGGAAATCATCATCCCCATCCTTACAGCAAGAAAAACCTGGACAAATTGAAAACCAACTGAGTTTTTGGACCCATCAGAGAACTGACTTCACAGGGCAAACCACCACCGTAAAATCTGGAGAGACAGGCAAATGCGGAGCCAAAATGAGATCTGCTTAACCCAAGTAAAAGCTGCAAGAGCCCCGAACTGATAGGAACACTTAACTGGTCATTTTGAAGATTTGTTGGAGGCTGAGTATGAACTAGTATGAGGGTGAGAAATCCTGGGGCCTCAGTCTTAGGGGAGAGCCCCAACTTTCATGGGCTTTACCTCTGCGAACCAGAGCCATGCCATCTGAGAGAAGATCTCAGATGAAGATCTGAGAGAGCGCCTCTCCTGGCTCTGGCAGAGGGAGGAAAAGTGCAATCCTTGTGAAATGAGCTCAGTGTGTTCTTCACAACAAGGGCTTCTCTCCAGGAGAAAACATTTCCCTATCCCAGCTAGGGGTAGGGAATTCCTCCCGCTCTAGCCCACTGCAGCCCTATGGGCAAAATGGGAATGAGCAACAAAATGAATAAAGTAACATTGGATTATAGCCCAAAGCATAAAATAAATTTCCACACTGATATAAATAAATGATTGGATGGATAAATAGACACTAACATACATACACACCAATGGGAAAGAATTGATCAATCTCCCGTGTAGAACTCCTCCAAGTAATTTATATGGACGCTCCACCCTCGAGGAGGAGGGGAAACTAGTTTCCCACCGGGCAAAGCCAGTAGTTTTCTATGATAACGTTCTGTGCTCATTTATATTTGGGTAATTCTAGACAAAAAATAAAAACCTAAACATGTTTCTTTAGGGCAGAACTTCTCGGAGCTTTTGATATGCCGATAAAAGGAATATCTAATATGGAGATAGAGAAAGCAGCAGTCCCTAAACTTATTTAATTATGGATATTTTGTTGTTGGTGGTGGTGGCATGCCTATTGGCATCATGGGGTTTAACAAAAGAGAATTTCAAAAACACTGTCTTGGAGGCATAAACGACCCCGTGTCCTGATTACAATATCATCGCCAAATATTTGAATGTAAGTTTATGTGAGCGTAAGTTAAGACACCAGCACAGCTGTAAGCCTGCTTCTCAGGAGCTACAGATGTGGATTCTCCTACTTTGCTCCAGTTCCTTCTGTGAAGAAGGGTGGACATTCTAAGAGTCAGCTCAGGCAAAGAAGAGGTGCAAATTACTTAGTTTATTCCCTTTATCACCGAAGTCAGCTGGGCGTACACGAAGTGCAGTTAAACACTCGAAAGAACCTTCCTTTCCTTGGGCATCTCCAGTTTTTCCTAGTGCTTTCTGGGACCATGCTTCTGCACTGTGCAGCTGGCTCCTCCAACATGTTGTGGCTCCTCCACTTACTGTTTACTTCATCTGCAAGTGGATGTTCTAATTTTTATGTCCACAGCTTGAGAGGGGCCCCACTGCCATCGAAACCAGGAGTGGGTCGATAGGAGTCCCTCTGTGACTGAGACCTCTGCTCTCTCGGCTGAGTCAGAGGCCAGCTGTGCTTTTAGCTCCCCTCTGGGCTGCGGTCTTAATGTGGCAAATATTTGGTGATATCACAGTCTCCCCGTCTGGTCTGTCTCACCCCTCCCCATCCCCGTCAATGTCTTTCCAAGCGTTCCATTTCACTACATTGACCACCTTCATTTATATTTCTTAATGAACACTGGAAACTCTAACAAAAGTGATTTCCTTTTTGATCAATATTGCATTCTCAACGCAATTGAGCTGGAGACAGAAAATAGAAATATTTCTCTAAGTAAATATCATAGGGAAACCTAATGCAGGATCTGGAAGTAAACTGATAAATTACTGTTTTATTGAGTGTCCTTGGGCTAAACTCTTTAAAATAAGTTGAATTTGACTCTCATCGTTTAGGACAATAATTATTATTTTCTCCATTGTCTGGCAGGAAGTGAATCTACAAGAGGTCCTGCCAGACTTGCCAATGTGATCAGCTGTGTGAGACCAAGGTCTTCGGACACCGGAAACATCTGCCTCCCCTTAGGTGCTCTTTGAGGCTTCTCTAGGAGATTCCAACAGCCAGCATGCTTGGAAGAACAGGACGTTTCAAACTTGGTGGGGCAATTAATACAGGTTAAATTTTTTAAAAGGAATACATATATATCTAAACATTAACAACCTAACCACTATATTATTTCATGATTTCCAGTCATCTCAAAGTATGTTGCTGCTTCTTAGGGCTGATTTATAAGTGACATGCAGGTAACTATTGTAAAATCATGGTGCTTCCCTGTTTGACTAAAATACATTAAGAGGATTTCTGATGTTGCTTGTTTTTGCACATTACATCTTCCGGGCTACCACCCCCTAAGTCTTTGGTCCATGGCATGCTGTGAAATTACTCAAAAGGTAGCAAATTCTGGAGTTCTGATTTCATTCAAATCGGAAGGATGCGGTGAGGAAATCACTCCTTATAACACGTTTCAGGTCTATTGAATAAGCACGTTGAAGAAGTCCCGTTTCATCTGAAATGGGCTTTTCACGGCAACCTAATTGCAGTGTCTGTGCATCAGGAAGAATGTAGCCTTCCTGGGATGATTTTAAAAATTATTTAAGTTTCCTATTTCCACTTAATAATCTCTACAGATTAGTGCATTACACTTACCCCGTTATGATTTTTAAATTTGTCTAATTATTGTTTTGGTACCGCCAAGCATGACGTTCTTAAATGTGTTCATTCCAATCTATGGGAAGGATTGCTGAGCTAGGACATCTGTAGGTAAGAAGAAACATTGTAGGGCCAATTTACTAATAAAACCTGGCATAATGCTTGCTGCAAAGATGCTGCCTGTCAAAGGCTTCATCGGGAGGATAATCTTACCCACTGTTGCATCCAGGAAAGTCATTGTTTATGACTTCAGGGAGTACTGTCTTGTTAATTCAAGAGAGAAGGTGAAAGAGAACCTTCTAGAAAAGTACATAAAAGGCTAAGGATGGGGAGGCTTATTTCGGGTGTTTTTCACTTTCTCCACATCAGTGAAACTTAAATACAGAAAGTCTTCCCGATTGAAGTTCTTTGGGGACAGCTGGCTCGTGGTCTTTAGCTTCTCTGTCCAATCTACACATGGCCCTGACCAGTTAAAACTTCTATTTGCATTGGGATTTAGGTCAGTAATAGAGAAGCTACTGCTTAGATGCTCACTACTTACAGTGTGGTTCCCAGACCAGTTATAGCAGCATCATCCGGGAGCCTGTTAGAAAAACACAACCTCAAACATCACCCCAGACCTAATGAATCAGAATCTACGTTTAAACAAGATCTCCAGGCTATTTATATGCGCGTGAAAATTTGAAAAGCACTAGCTTGGAACGCTTATCTCAAAAGCAGGGTGCATTTACCCCCAGGGGTGTCCAAGAAGATCCGTTAGGGAATGTAAACAATAGTAATAACTCACTTATCTTTACAGACTAGAATAGAATTATAATTTCTATTTTGTGAATTTTAATAATGTGTATAATATTGCATAGTAGTACATGAATAAAACTTATAAATAACACATATTGGTTGTGTATGCTCACAATTTTCCCTGGGCTCCACCCTGATCCGTGAAACAGTCTCTGGGGTGGGCATCGGAAATCTGCATCCCAAACGTTGTTCGTGGATCATTTTGCGGCATGCTAAAATTTGGCAACCACTGTGTTAAAACACCTTCGGCCTACTTTGTTTGGAGTGTGACAGTAGCTGGTGCTTATTTGCTCCCCAAAACTTAATTATCATGTCCACTGTTGTTCATGTGGCCCAGTACCAACCATCCAGATTTTCGTTATATCATTTTATGGCATTTATATCATTTGTATACCTTTATATCATTTCATCAAATCTTTTAACAAAAATACTGATACCATGGTTTTGGAATATGTTTTAGGCTCTTTAGATATGTGTCATGAACAAAGGAAACAAGAATATTTGCACATACCTTCCTTCTCTAGAGTTAGTTGATATCTGGGCTTGCAAACTTTCCTCTCAGCCTTCGAGACTGGGAGGTAATACCCAATACCTGTGGAGCTTGGAGACCAAAGCGGTCAGAAGGCTATTCATACAGGTGTCATTTCTTCACATTCCTCTCTGATGTAGTGAGGGACCGGGTGCGGATTCTACAGGTATCTTACATTTGAAGGAAATCCATTCCCATTCCTGATTTTCAGGGAGGTCCAAGAAACCATTTTGGCCAAGGGCAGATACCCCTCAAAATACTCCTAATTTTCTTATCTGTTTCCCACTGGGTTTAAAGAGCATGTAAAGAGTAAGCAAACTCTTCAAGTGGTCCCACTGTGCACTGTGGGTACAGAGATAAATAAAATATATTCCTGTATAGAGCAGCTTGAAGTGTGATATAAAAGAGTCACATAACCAGTTAAATATATCATAATGTGAAAAATGAAAAAAAAATGAATTCTGGGCACAACCTATGGGAATACCCAACAAGGGCGCAGATCCTTCTTCCTTGGCAAGGTAGGGGGAGAAGTGAAGGAAGGCTACGCAGCAAAGATTTTCACTTGCTAGGCTAAGCCTTGAAAAATAAGTGGAATTTTACCAGCAGAGAAAGGAGAGGTGAAATAGAAAGGAAATTCATTATTTCTGGGCTCAATTTCTGCTTCCTCTCATATCATCACTTTTATATAGTGCAATGTGGGATGAGATCATGCTATCATCGTCATCGTCATCATCGACAATATTATTAGTTCTTTACTATATGCCTTGCGCATGTACTTTTACATGTATTTTCTAGTTTAATCCTCAAAGCCACCCTGGGATTATGTCCTGTCACTACAGATGGGGAAATAGAGGAACAGAAGATGTAAGTAACCTGCCCAAGGTCACCCAGCTTTTAAGATGTGTGATGGGATTCAGACCTAGTTATCTGGACTCATGACCTCCCTCACGATGACCTGTTCTCCCTTGGTCACTGGCCCCATGAACAAGACATGCATCTGTGGGCAGAGCCAAGTGCCATGGCTGTGACACCAGTCCCTGAATTAACTCTTCAGGTGAAGTTAAGTCCACGAGCAGCTGCCCCCGGTTGGCCAAGTTCAAGTGCTCTTCAGAAAGCCAGCTTGTGCCGTATCATTTTTGTTCCCGAACAAGGTGATTTGTTGTAATGCTACCAATTGCCTAGCAATCAACTGCCAGCTCAGGAAATAAACTCTGCTACCATTTAGAGAGCAATAAGGGGAGCCCTTGATAGCTGAGAGTTGGCAGGAAGACATGGATCCCACCACCATCTAAATCCAACCTATGTGAAGTTAATTGTCCTTGCGGTGCCTGGCTGTTGACCTATCTGGGCTGCAAATTTGGTCCCCGTCCAATGCACTCTTTGGATTATAGATCTGTATCTCCAGGACTGTGAATATGGTCCTTTTCCTCAGCACTAAATTTCTCCTCAAATTTATTTTCCAAAACGTTATTTTTAATGTTAAACAACCTCAAAATGCATTTTTCATGTTTATTGCCAGTGCATAAAATTACAATGCTGTGAACATTTTTAGCAGCATACCAATATCATGATCCATAATTTAAAAGGTGACTTTAGTATGGCAATAAATTTCACGAGACACTGAAACCTCTGCAGAAAGTACACAAATTAGGGGCCAGCCATTCAGCCAACATTTGGGGGGATGTGGTTAATTACCATGTTTCCACCATTAGAGAGAACTGCGGGAGCGATTGTCTGCTCCGTGGTGGAACTGTTGGTGCGGGAAATAATGAGGGACTGGGTTTGCAAACTCTCCTTCAGAAAGATGGCGGTGACGTTTAGCACATGTAGGGAGAATGATGAAATCAGGGCAAGAGACATATGCCTTCGTAGATTTCCCCCATTAAAAGAAAAAAACATCAGGAAACACACACACACCCAGGCTCTGTTGCGTTTACCAGGAGGGGAACGCTGTGTGTCGGGAGTGGGGCTATTAGCTCTCGCTGGCTGAGTTTCACAGTTTGAAATTAATTTTTTTTCAGTATTTTTGCCCTCCTGAGGTCCTGACCAATTGCCACTTTGTCGGTGAGCTTTTTTAATTTTCAAGGAAGGTAGGTGGTGTATGAAACAAATCAATTGCTCCTTCAGAAACCACATCTGTATGGCTTCTCACTTGAGCTTCTGCCAAGCTGGAGGCGACTCAGACTTTTTTTTTCCAAAAGGTACGAAGCCCAATTAGGAAGCCAAGTGAATATGGAAACAGTTTCATCAGGCAAAGAAACTGCACAAGGATCGCTTTCTTAGCAGATGGTGGTCGCTGATGGAGGTGGGGGTGAGACTCTGTACAATGAACATGTGCCTCACAAAGGGGCACTGGGGCTGCCCGTTCCCTCTGTGTGCTCGCGTGAAGGGACTTGGTGATGGCAGGAAGATAATTACCAAGTGCAAAGCTCTAATGAAGCCATGGAAATTAGCACAACCCTACAAGTTGCAGAGCTGAAACCATGCAATATGCACACACACGTGTGCGTGCACACGTGCCCCAGATTATGTGTTTAAGATGACTCCCCACATTGGCATCGTTACTCTATTTAGGCTAATGATGCCTGAGACAATCAGAGCTATCACTGCTCTGAAAATGATAAGTACCATATAGAAAGACCCCCCAGGGAAATTTGGTCTGTTAAGGCTTTTCAGGTCTGATGGATTTTTTTAATCTATCTGCCAGACTGCTTTGAAAGCTAAATAGATGCCCATCAACAGGCTGTCTGTCAATGGTCAACAACTTCACATATTTTGCTTGTGTTGACATTTTTGTTTTAATCTAATGGGTTGTTTGCCAGGTGGCTGCTGTCCTCTTTAGGGTCCCTTAGCACATCAAGTGAGTATTCTTTGGGATGATTTATGACTAAATAGAGGGGCCTTTTGTTTCTAACGTTTTTCTTTTAAAAGATCTGAGTTAATCGATGGATGTGTTTTAAGGGATGTGTACCTATGGCTATCACAAATGCATATGTATAAGCATATATGGTGGGAATTTGGCAATACAATTCTTTCTTGTATGCATAGTTAGGTGTCAAGGATGTGCGACATCATGACAAAAATACGAATTCAGGAAAGTTGAACATTAGTTAGGAAATTACTTAATCGATGGCAACTGAAAGTTCAAACTCCTTAGAAACATCACAGCAAGTATTCTTCAACATCTTGGCTTCTGAGGGCTATAGCATTTCTCTGTGTACCATGACCTTTGGCACTCAAACAGGAGAAATTTTGCAAAGATCTAACCACTTCCTGAGTATGACAGGCAAGCAAAAATGCTTTTTCCTCCACAGTACCTTCCAAAATGAGCCCTGTCCTCGGCTCACCTTCACAGCAGAACTCCTCAGTAGAGTTGTACACTTCCTACGTCCTTACCTCCCATGCAGGTTGTTAAGCTATTGCAGGCCAGCCCCCCACCCACTTTCTGTGTCCTTGTTGGAGAGAAAGCTCTGTTCTCTCCTCCACTCTCCACTGAGGCTCCCATTCCCATCATCCCACTAAAGTTGTTTTTCCTTTCTCAGGAATTCTCACCATGTTTCCAGATCCACAACTCATGGCTCTGGCCTCATCTTACTCAACTCATCAGTAGCATCTTGCACGGTTGACTACTCACCCCATCCACCCTCTTAAATCTCTCCTCCTGTTGTTCCTGTGGGCTTTTCTGTTGTCTCCCTGTCTAACTTTTTCCATCTTCTTTGCTGATTCTCCATTGTCTGCTTTACCTCACTATGTTGACCTGTTCCAGGGCAGGGTTCTCGAAGTCTCTACTCTTCCCTAAGTGCCCTCTTTCCTTAGGGCAACTTCATCTAGTGCAATTGTTTTAAATATCACCCGTGGTCGGTGACTTCCAAACGTTATCTCAAGCTCTGATTTTTTCACTGACTTCCATTTATCTGTCCAACTATATATTGACTTCTCCACTTGAATGACCACATTTGCATCTCAAACTTAACATATATTTAAAAGAACTTTCTACATTTTCTGCAAAAATGTTCCTCCTATGGTCTTCCATGTTTTAGTAAATGGAAGTACCATCTACCCAGTTTCTCAGGCTGAAGGCTGGAAGTCATCCTGAGTCCTCTCTTGGCCTCATTCCCCACATGCCATCTATCAGAAAATCTTCTGATCACAAAAAGGCCCGCATTTGTTTTTTTCCCTCCATCTCCACCACCACCAACCAAAATTCTTTACTTGGATTATTGCAAATGCCCTCCCAATTAGTCTCATTACTTCTATTTTTGTCCCTCAACAATCCACTTTTCATAGCAGCAAGAATAAGCATGGTTTAGACAAGAGCCTGACATAGAATAAGCACTCCATAAATAGTAGGCATTATTATCATTAATAATGGTCACGGGGGCCGGCCCCGTGGCCGAGTGGCTAAGTTCACACGCTCCACTTCGGTGGCCCAGGGTTTCACTGCCTCTGATCCTGGGAGTGGACATGGCACCAACTCATCAGGCCATGCTGAGGCGGCACCCCACACAGCACAACCAGAGGCACTCACAACTAGAATCTACAACTATGTACTGGGGGGCTTTGGAGAGAAGAATTAGGGAAAAAAAGGAGAAGATTGGCAACAGTTGTTAGCTCAGGTGCCAATCTTTAAAAATAATAATAATAATAATAATAATAGTCAGGTCCTTACTTGTTGATTGAACTTGAGTGGTTCATGAAAACTGGCTTGAATGGGTTATCTCTGGCTATAGACAGAGGCCAAAAAGAGGAAGGCAGAACAGATCTGCTATAGATGAAGTGACGGAGTGACTAACTTAAACAGCCCTGATTGTGCCCTTTTAAGCCTGTATTATTTCATGCACATACATGGAAAAACAACCAGACTCTTCACAAAGGTCCAGCAACAAACAAGCAATCTACCTCCGATACGACCAAATTCTATTTATGCCAAGATATGCTTTTATTTTTTATTAACACATATAATTTTATTTCCTTGGCCTGGCCACCTCGCTGTCCATTGCCTTAGCTGTGACAGCATTCTCTTAATAAATACTGTGTAAACTCATTTTTCTATTTTGGTTCTTTTTTCAATTTCTTTTCCTCTTATGAATTTATGTCCCACCTTAGATGGGGCTGTTGGAAGGTGTTGCACACAGACCTGCCCTGTAAGTGGTAACGAATACAAATATAACTTCGGACCCAGACAGACAGATCTCAGTTTGAATTCCTGCTTGTCCCTTACTTGCAAGTTGATTTCTCTTAGCCTCAGGTTACCCTCGTGCAAAACAGGAATTACAATGATCCCTATTTCATAAGCTTGACATGGGGAATAAGTCAGATAACATATGCACAGCTCCTGCTACATGTAAAAATCTCCCAATAAGTGATAACTACAGTTGTTTTTATCAGTAAATTTCGACACAGAAACTTTTGGTTGATATTTTTGAGTAACACTGGGGTGAAATGCCTCATTCCAAGTATTCAGCAAAGTGAATAGATTCTGCTTCCTAGGAACACCATATTTTTTCCTCAAGAACATTTAGGCACTTTCTGACTGTTATTAAATTAAAATGTTTATCCCTCAGGAGAGAAAACAATCAACTCCCACACCAATTCTATTTATGAAACAAAATGCTTTGGTTTTTCCCTGACTCAAATTCTCCTTTATGTACAATCTCTTTGAAATAGCAGGATGTTTAGAATAATTTTCACGCGGGGTATGTGTATGTGTTTGTTTCAGGGCTGAGTTGATATTTGGGGCTTGTCTTGAGAGCCGTCCTTCAGCTGCTCTCGGATAAGAGCCAAGCCCAAGGGGAGTTCTTAGCAGCAGGAAAGCTTATGAGACCTTATGGTGTGGGTGCTACAGTGCTGTGCGGATGGGGATAGTGGGAGGCTCAACGAGAGGCAGAGAGGACCAAAATTTGCAGACATTTGTTATCTTTCTTGGAGAAGGGCAGACACAGCCAGACATCAGTCTTCTAAAATTCAGATGAACACACACATTTCTGTGGGGTTGTGTCCACATCTGTGTACATCCCCACTCCTATTGCATATTTTAAGCTATCAGTCAAGAGGAGGTCACTCCTGGGGAGAACCAAGTATCTTTCTGTGTTTCTGTTGATGTAACCCATACTTTACAGTCTAGCTTAATGGAAAGACCATTTACTTAGAGTCGGGAATCTTGGGCTTGATCCTATTTCTCCTTCAAAACTGACATCACAGGTTACCTCCTCTGGGTGTGTTCTTATGCCCAGACTCACACACAACCCCCACCAGGCGTAGGTCACTTTCCAATACAATTGCATATTATGACGGACCTACTGCATTAGAATTCCCACTGTCTTGCTATTGTCTATTTGTCCTTTTTTGGTATAAGAGACTCAGTCTTTCATCTGTGGATCCCCAGTGTTCAGCCTAGTTCAGGACTGTGGAAAGTGCTCAGGAAAAGCTTGGCGAGTGATTGGGGCATGAGGGTAAGAGGAAGAGGAAAGACAACGCCAAGCAGAGTTTGAGGCATTGTTCTAATGGTGCCTTCTGGATAGGGTGACCAACTCATTCCAGTGTGCCTGGGATCTTCCCAGTTTTAGCAATGAAAGTCCCAGGCAAATTGGGAGGGTTGGTCACCCCATTTCTAGATGAGGAATCTCGCACAAGTGGTCTAATCACTCAACGTCACACTTTCTGCTCTTTTATCATCAGAATCATCATCTTCGGAGCTATCATCTAGTGCTACCTAGGCAAGTGCAGTAGCTGGCTGTTGATTGGGTCTACCCAGGCTTCCATTTTCCCCGTCTGGTAACAGCACACCAATTCTCCTTTAGGGGGTCATTCCTGCTCCAATATTAGCTGAGGTAGTTGACTCTATGCATGGCTCCAAGCTTGGACACATAACCCAGGCCAGACCAATCAAAACAATCCATCCCCTTGGCTGCCATGATTAGTTTAGAGATGTCATGAGACCCAAACCAGGCCAAGGAGACAGAATACTGAGAGTTTTGCTGGAAATATAGAGGAAGACATGCTTTTAGTTCACCAGGGCTTTTAGCTGATAGGTTCTGAGTCTAATGTTGTAGAGGATAACCGTGTAACGAAATGGCTGCTTGAGTGAGAAGCCAACCCAGAGGGAAGCAAAGCCGAGAGATGAAGAGAGATACATTCTGCCAATATCACTGAGTCGTTGGACCGAGCCCTGCCAGATTGGCCCTGGCTGTTTCAGTGATATGAATGTTCTTTTGTGCTTTAGCTCTTTTAATGTGGAACCAAATTTGGAACCAAAGAGTCCCAACACAGTAAATTTACATCAATGCAGGATGTTAAAAATCAGGTTTTAAATATTTTACTTCCCAGCATCTGAATTTGCCTTAAATTTCCAATATTAAAAAATCTCCCTTTCCACCCATGACCATATAATTTTGCATTTTTGTGCTCGAGTCAAATGTAGTCTGTCCAAATAGTCGATGAGTAAAGAGTAGTTTCCTTCCCGCAAGTGTCTGCTCCACTTCCCTTCCCTCTGAACTCTGGCTGTATCTAGACACCGTGCTAAATGCCTTATGTTTATCACTTCACGGAAGTCTAACAACCACCCTGCCAGGGGCAGTCTTACTGTCCCCATTTAACAGATGAAAAAGCAGAGCTTACTAAGGTGAAGTAACGTAATCACCATTACACAGCCAGCAGTTCCAGAGCTGTAAATGGAGACGAATTATAAAATCATAAAAATGTATTCTTTTATTTATGTATTAAGCTAAATGTTAGTAAGCGTCTGCTCTGTGTCAGAAACAGTTATAATGTGCTGAAAATACTGAGGTGAACAAGATAGTCACAGGGATTTGCATGCTAATGGGGTGACATAATACACGAGAAACCACAGGAATATAATTTCGGGCAGTTATAAGAGCCAGGAGGAAAATGAAGGAAAGAGTGAGCGACTGAGAGGGGTGAACATTCTACATGAGCTTGTCAGGATGGCCTCTCATAGGACGTGACTTTTGAGTGGAGCCCTCAGTGATGAGAGGGATGAAACCAAAGCAAGGACTGGGGAGAAAGGGTTCCTGGCAGGTGGCATAGTGCCTCTGTGCAGAGTGGTCTCAAGGATTAAATGACAGCCTGCACAGGAAAGCACTTGGTAAATTATAAATGTTACAGTTGCTCATTTTGATCAGTCTTCATTTTGAGTCAGACACCAGTTACCCACCACTCCTACACTCTACCTTGGGATGAGGCTCCTGGAATGAGGCTCCGTTTGTTGTGAGGTCTTCCAACCCATCCATCTCCTTCCTCTGGCATTTTACTTTGTTAGGTCAGTTTCCTCATCTGTAAAGAATGCACGTAAGCACAGTGCCTGCATACAATAAGCACTCAATAAATAACTCTTCACCGTTATATTTAATTTTGGGAATGCATGAGAAGGACTCCTGTGGGGAAATGTTCTTTTTTCTTTAACACTTGTCCATCTTGACAGGTATATCCATTAGGACTCTTTGGCTGCTAACAGCAAAAATCCATTTTGGCTATGCTAAGCCAAAAAAAAAAAAAAAAGAGAGCGAGAGAGAGAGACTTTATTGGAAGAGTATGTAATAGGACACAAAATCAAAAGGAAAGCTGTAGAATCAGGTCTCAGAAAGTTCAAGAACAAGGACGGCTCCATAAACCCACAGAGGAGAAACTGATGGATAGGGCCCGGAAGAGCCAGTGCTGGAGTCATTCTTTTCAAGATTCAAATTGCAAGGAAATGAATCCACTTGGTTTAGCTTGGGTCACATGCCCATCTCTTGGCCAAGAGATGCTGGGGAAGTTTGGTTGACAGTCCCTCTAACCTAGTAATTACAGGGAAAGGAATGGCACCCCGAAAGCAGAGCAGGGGTAGTTAGGATTCTGAGCAGGCGGCAAGACATAATGGTCACTACAATGGGCTGATCTGACTCTCTAATAAATGGATGTAAGCTTCTACTGCCAGGAGGGAAATTGCTCGCTTGTTTGAAATTGTGACTATGATGCAAAGGCAGAAAATGAGAATACATACTATAAATTGGCTCTCAGCATACCCCGCAGAGGAAGTACTCTATAGTCACTAGGAGCGCAATCATTGGTGTTTGAACCCCAAGTCCTCTGCTTGCCAGCTGTGGGAGTTTGGGCAACTGGTCTCTCCAAATCAGTGTCTAATTGAACCTGCCTCATAAGGTTGTTATTAGAATTAAATGAGTCAATACATGTAAAGTTCCAAGAAGAGTGCCCAATTTGCACTAAGTGATCAATACATTTCAGTTATTCTCATAATAGTTGATATTGCTAATTTCCATCTACTATACAACAGATAGGTTCTCGGTGTTGTCAGATGCAAATGCGGTTCTGAAGGTTATTGATGTGCAGAAATCTGTAAATTTTCTGAGGCACCAATTGGTACCTTCACTTTAGTGTGGCTTTCTGGTTCTGTAATCTTAGAAAGTGGTTAAACCTTTGTTTCTTTATAAAAAAGACCATAAGAAGAGCGAAATCTCTAGAAGAACTGTCAAAGGTAGTTTGGAGTCAGGGGGTCTCCAGGAAGCACACTGCCCTTGATGGAAGTGCATCACAAAGAAAGCCAGGAGCGTGAACAAATATTTCCAGTTTCAAGAATCACTGCCAATCCTTGAGTGCATATAATTTAGTCTGCTTAAAAAAGGTGATCATATAATATATTTAGGAACAGCAAGACCACCACCAACAAAAACAGGAAATGGAAAAGGAAAAGCTAAGAAAGGAAAAACCCTCCTCGTCCCTCCAATTTTTTGAGTTTTCACCTCTTTAACGCCAATACTTACTTAAATTGCAGCTTTTTCAGAATTTCTTCTTAGTAGCTTTTCCAAACCAAAATGAGTCTTATGCTAATTTGACTTCATGTTCGGGAGCAGAACAGTGGATCAAGATGAGACTGTCAGGATTCTGTCAAGGGTGGAAATACACATCCTTCTCCTTGGCGCCAAATATGAATTCAGCACAGGTCTTCTCCAGGGTCAGTCAGGAAATGAACACGCTCTGCAGAGTCGGAACATACTCAGGGAATAAAACACGAGACTCCACAGTGTTGCAGTTCCCTTCTCTCTTTCATCTCTCTTTGTCTGCATTTCCTTCTAGCCTGCCAGTGGTCAAAGTGAATAATGATATATTTTTGTTGCTGCTGAAGAGAAGCCCTTGAAAGCCATTCTGAGACTGGGGTCCAGAAATCTAATCTTTGTTTGATTCTGTGTTTAGTGGGGATTCAAATCCCAACTTAATTTAATCTTTTGACTTATCCTGCAGGTACTGCTTGATTATATTCCACTGCCACCAGTAATAGGATTGCAGGGACACAATCTTGCTATTAGCACTTTGAGAAACAAAAGCAGAACAGAAACTGTCGCTGGTGTTAGTCAATGAAACCTGCCGTAAATGAATGACTGCCTCCCCCCGCCTTTTCCCCACTGCCTCATTTTAATAAGCTTACTGCAAGTATACGTACAAAAAGTTGCAGGTTCCATCGGTCTCCAGAAAACTTTGAATTTGGTCTAAAATGCACAACCTGAAATCCTTTGCCAATGCCTATGTTAAGACAACCACCACCAATAACAGACTGGCTCTGGTAATGATTTGTCAGTGATTTTGATGATCTGCTTGTATGGTCATTCTTGGGGTTTTTCTGATGGGTGGTAATTTTTAATCAACGTAGAAATAATATATAGCTTAGTAAAATGAGAAGGAGTTCCATCTCTATAATTAGGCTTCCTGTGTTACAATCCTGGCTCTGACTCTTGTTAGGTGGGTAATCTTAGATGAGTTAATAATCTCTCTATGGCTCAGTTTTCTCATCCAGGAAATGGGGATGGAGATACTATCTATCTCATCGGATGGGAGTTTTGAAGATTAAATGGAATAATGCATGGAAAGCCCTTAGAAAATTGGTTAGCCCATGGAAATTATACATGAAATGTTCCATATCGTTACTATTAAGAAAAAAATAGAGGAAAGTGGAAGAAAAAAAAATAATACTCCCTGCCAGAGAGCAATGGTCTATCATTTTGTATATTCTTCCTTTGTTGAGATTCCCTACCTTCATGTACTATGGGGGAAAAGGGAGCATATTCCATGGGGAAAAAAGTGGAGTGCAAAATCCAGCTGAGCAGTAAAGACGTGAAAAGATTCTCAAACTCAGTAGTGATCATTAAAACAAAGAGGTTTCAGATGTTCACTTAACATATGTATAGAGATGAAAACTGTTTTGATGCTCAATGCTGTTGAGGGATGGTAAGATGGTGTATATAAACATTAGGGGTCTTCCCTGCAAGCAGAAGTGATCTATTTAGGCTGATTGTACCAAGAAGGTAATGGGTTGTAATGTGATTGGATCATTCACAGCATTTCTGGGAATGCTGGAGAATGAAGTCCAGGGCTGGCAGCCATGCATATGGCCTCAAGTGACATGGAGAACTGGTCCGGCACTAGGTGCTTGTGCATGTCCTGTCAGTACCCCAGGACCTTGGTTGCTGCCTGAGCCCCTGGCAGTGTTTCCCCAGGAACTTCAGCTGAGCTCAGAACCCCACAGCTGCCAGGAGGATGTCCCTGCAGCCCCTTCCTTCTTTGTACCACCAGCTTCCTTTTAAATTCTGGGCAGGCCTGGGCATCTCATTGGAAGAGCCTGGATGACATTTCAGCTTCAAGGCAGCATGGAGAAGTGAGCATATGACCATTTCAGCAGCTATTGGGGGTGGTAGCCTCTACCTCAAAACTAAGGGGATTCCTTAAACATAGAAAAGGGTTTATGGTGTAGGGAAAAAGAAATGACCAGAGCATATATACCCCGCTGGAGGAGAACATCTTATATTACCTGCGAGGGTATAAAGTGGTTTATTCTTTATCTGCAAGCAATTTCACAAGATGCTACAAGAGGCTTAAAATCATTCATATCCTTTGACTTTATAATAATCCCACTTCTGGTCATTTATCCAAAGGAAGTTATCAAAGGAGCAAATATTATGTACAAGGATGTTAACCAAAGCTTTATATATCGATCCAAAAAAGTTATCAATACTCTAAATTTTTCAACAATTAAAGGATGATTTAACAATGTTAGGTCTATTATTTTAAACAATATTTGAATTATATTGTTAAGGAAAGAAGCGGGAACTATGAAAACTAACATTTACAATGTAATTGTGAGCTAGATGCTGTTTTAAGAGCTTTATATGAACTCTCTCAGTGAATCCTCACAACAATTCCATGAAACACAGAAGTTAAGTACTCTTTTCAAAGGGAATTTAAGTAAATTACCTCAAGGGAAGAGGAAGAAGAGAAGGTAGAGGGGTATTAGAAGTCTCTGGTTGACAGCCTGGAATTTTTTAAGGTGGTAAGTACATCTCTCTTATTGTGTTTGAGAATCTTCCCAAAGTATACCTTTGTTTCAGCAACAGAAGGTAGGGTGTGCTCTCTGCTTCAGTGAACGCTGACACTTCTGATCTCCCTTTAGGAAGTGGACTCCTCCCTTCCCATATGCTAAACAGATAACACTTGTTTCAATTCTTAGCCTCACTCCTCATTCATCACCCTCTATAAAGATTCACCATTGTTTGGGGTTTTTTAAATAAACTTTTTAATTTTAGAATAGTTTTAGATTTACAGAAAAGTTACAAAGACAGTATAGAGAGTTCCTATATACCCCACATCCAGTTCAACATCTGCCATTAGTATGGTGCATTTGTCATAGTTAATGAACAGATAATAATCCACTATCATTAAATAAAGTCCACACTTTATTTAGTTTTCCCTGGTTTTTACCTGATATCCTTTTTCTGCTCCAAGATCCAGTCCGAGATACCACAATATACCTGATCATCATGTGGTCATCCTTGGTCTCCTCTTGGCTGTGACAATTACTCAGACTTTCCTTATTTTTGATGACCTTGACAGTTTCAAGAAGTACTGGTCAGATATTTCGTAGAATGTTCCCTAATTGGGATTAGTCTGCTGTTTTTCTCATGAATAGAATGAGGTTATGGATTTTGGGGGAGGAATACCAAAGAGGCAAAGTGCCATTTTCATCACAGCCTATCAAGGGTACATACTATCAACACAGCTAACCACTGTAAATATTAGCCCAGATCACCTGGCTGAGGTCGTGTTTGTCAGGTGTTTCCACTATAAAAGTGAGTCTTTTTCCACTTTTCCATACTGTACTCTTTGGGAGGAAGTTACTATGCACACCCTACGCCTAAGAAATGGGGAGTTACATTCCACCTTCTTGAGAATGGAGTATCTATGTGAACTATTTGGAAGGCTTCCACATGGGGTATTTGTCCATTCTCCCCCATTCATTTGTTTATCCAATCATTTATATCAGTAGGGACTCATGGATATCTGTTTCACACTTCGGCTTATACTACTTTGTGTATTTTGTTGCTCATATTTTTTTCTCTTGAACACCAATTGTGATGGCGGAAACCCAAGCTCTGAGACACCAAAGACAGTTAAGAGTCAACACCCAATAAGTAGTTATGGAGTACCTACTGTGTACCACAATGAGATGGTTTTCTGCAGCAGATAATAATGCAGAGTTGGCCATCAACCTTTTGCTTGTTATTCCTCGTCCAAGATCAAGCCTTTGATATCATCAAGGAACGAATTTGCCCAGTGGTTGTCTTCCATGACCCTTCCAATGAAGACTTCTTTATGGAGAGGTCTGTAACGCACATTAATTCACTGATTTGTTAGTGAGATCAGAAGCTTTCTTCGTCTGCTGTCCAGGACTCCAGGTCAGCGCCTTTCTCATTCCTCAACACATCCATTTCTCATCTTCCACGTACTCCGTAAGTGTCTTCCCTTTCAGCACTGATTTTGTTCACCTGATTAGCGAGCACACAACTGGAAAGAGGATTCTAACACATGGACTCATTCATCTTTCTTCTCCTTCATTTCCAAACTTACATATGCTCTCTTTCCTTCTGCCTCCTGTAATCCAGAGCCAGTTTCCTCACCTC
Organism: Equus quagga; assembly: GCF_021613505.1. NCBI lineage: Eukaryota > Metazoa > Chordata > Mammalia > Perissodactyla > Equidae > Equus > Equus quagga. The sequence goes on along the minus strand of NC_060278.1, from coordinate 102,338,528 downwards.
CATTCTTGATATTCTTCCTATTGCCCTGGAGACTAACTCCGTTAACTGTCCAATTTCTTTTCTTGTCTTTTTAGTCTTCTGTCATTCTCAAGCTGCAAACACCTCCGCTTTCATCATTATTATCAATGGCTAACATTTTTTGAATACGGAACTGTGTACCAGATATTGTGTAGCCACTTCATAAGCATCTCATATATCTTAACATCAACCCTATAATGTAGACACTATCAGCCCCATTTTACAAAACAGGAAATAGGCTCTAGAGATAAAGGAACTTGACTAAGAACTTGTTGCTAGAGAGTGGCAAAGCCAGGGTGGACATTATAGCGAGGTGCCGCAGAAAATCACCCATCTTCCCACTTCAAGGATCATTTTCTCTGCATCTTGTTTACTTTGTTCTGAGCAAGATATGAACCACACTTCACTTGATTTTCCACTCTACCATCCCACAAACATACTAATTCCTGCTTCTCCTTCAAAAAGTCGATGTTCAAGTAAAATTAAAAATAACCGTATTAAATCTTCAGTCCCCTCCAGAGGGAATGGTAGTGGAGCCAGCAAGAACAAATAAACCTTACAAACAAAAATGTGGATTATCCAAAGTCCCTAGGCTGTAAATTTTAAGCCAAGCTAGCTGGGAGAAAACAGTACGCTTAACACATGCATAATGGCAAAAATCTCAACAAATGACATCCTCAGGGGCAGGAGTGTCAAAGGTCACAGGAGGGAAGAAAGGTATCTTGCGGCCCTAGGATGATTGCAAAATTCGGAAAACAGGGCTTTGATTTTGGCCTCAAATGCTTTTGAATTCTTCTCTTCCTTTCTTTTAACGGACAAAAGAAGGCTTCTCACCGGCAGGGTAAATAGTTCATGGGTTATTTATTTTATCTCTATTCCTGGTTAAATTGAGTTCAAAATAATTAGATAACCCTGGAAAAGCTGTGACTGGTACTGCTAATTCCACCTAATGATTTTCCCGTGTAGTGGCCCAGTGAAAGAGGTTATCTGTTAAAACAAGCTTTAAACTATTAATAGAGTGAAATTACAGCTTCAGCAGCTAACCCCAGGTAAAGTGCTTCTGGCCGAGTATTAAGACTCAGGGTTGGGGGCCAAGTTGCTCACTTCCTCCAAATGACCATTCTTTCCCGCTCGCAGTTGACTGTTCCCCACCAGACGGAACAGTTAACTTGCTCCCGACACCTTACACTATTTGTGGCCTTAATTGAGGGACCTAAACAAACAAATTAATCACCCTGGCCCATAAAAATGACAGAATTCATATGGTAGCATTCTTCATTCTCTCCAATTTGTTTTCCTGAAATCCCCGCAGCGATTTATTTGCTGAATATGCGAGTTTTTTCCCCCTTATGAAAATTACAAATTGTTGTCAAGGTTAACGAGTTAATATTCTCATTCAATATTTATTTTATGGGGAGACGGAGGAAGCACACTGTTCCTGTACTTCTTTCCAGCACAAAGTCTGCTTTCTTAATCAAAATGACAAGGACACTGTCCTTTGTATGATATTCGGAATCATCGAGACTAAAAAATGAGCTTTATTAATCAACAGGCCCTGATTAATTATTATAAAGTGCGGCGCCTACATTTCTGTACATTTTAATAATTCCTGCAGAAGGCTAACAATGTCCCCAGAGGTTTGGAGTCTTTGGGGTTTGAATTTTTCTAAGCAATGTCACAATAAATAGTCAAGAGTAGCAGTGTTCTTTCTCTAATCCACTTCGCTTCAAACCGGCAAACCAGGGAAAACCTTCTTTTTCCTATTTCCCATCTATAATTCATCATTTGCATACAAAGTAAGGAGCCAAGAATCAGCGGTTTCATCAGTTTTCAAAATACCAAGGGACGATGAGGGTGATTTATCGCGGGCCACGTGATCTGGGTCACAGAATCAGAATATTTCTGTGGAAAACAGCCTGACATGATTTCTTGATAAGAGTGACCACACAAAAGATCAACGGGAGAAAGGTCAGGGGTCTGAGATCCTCCTGCGAGCACGACGCCCTGCCCTCCCTCCCAGACACCCCAGCCCAAGTCCCTGTCAACAACAGGGCAGTCCGCATCCTGAAGGGCTGCGGGCGGGCACACGTTTTTAAGGCTTCTGAACCACCCCTTTAATATATCGCTCAAAAACTGCCTAGAGCCACGGAGATGTTCTCTCTCTTGACTGGGGTTACATCAGGGCCCTCATTAGCCAAAATTCATGGGATTCCTTAAGATCTGTGCATTTCACTGTGTATCAATTTGAGCTCAATTTATTCTTGCAAAAGAGAGCTCTAGGAGATAAGAAGAGAATTAAAATAGCAATGCATATGTGATAATGCAATAATAATAATAACAATAAGATATATGTACATATAAATATATGTATTTATGTATTCAAAGCTCTATATGTGTTTGTGTGTATATATGCATATACATGGGTAATACCTATGGCCAGCCACGTTCTCCTGTTTCTTGTTCTCCAAATGGCTCTAAAGTACACATGGATGTAAACTTACTCAAAGGAGGAATGGCAGCTTCCAGGTCTGAGCCTCTCTTGGGGCTTTTACGCTTCTACCTTTGAGAGTTTCACATGGCAACTATATCTTCGCCTGGCAGATGGCATTGCCTCTACTTTTGGTGCACTAGAACAGGGGGCCTCTATTCTCTACACTGAAAGATTATGAGGCAGCTCCAAGAGGACATCTTATTCGAGCAGTTGTCAACAATAGTGTTTATACACATGGACACGTTATAGTCTGTTGTGAAGTGGGTTGCGAGCTAATCATTGCCCATAATAAGGTACTGAAATTTGTAATGATTTAAAATATAATAATAATGAGTTAGCATACATATAAGCTTATATCTGCCTACATATAACCTGGGCCACCACACTCACGGCAGGCTTAGAACCATGTCAATGTGGTGGGATCATGGGAGTCTCTGTCTTTGATGCCTAAACTTTTCTGTAAGGAAAAGTGTGTCTTTGAGTGGGATCCAGATAAAGGGGCCTGAGGCAGTTTTATGAATTTTCCTTCAAATAAGAAAGATTTAGGAGGAGTGGAATGTTCTTTGTGCAACCAGGGCAGATGTGGTGCCAAGAGACAGAAAAATAAAAGCCATCCTGTGGTTAGAACAAGGAGGATGCATGTGCAATCTTCATGGCTGTGATGCATGTGCATCACCAGGAGCTCAGGCTCCTTTCTTTCTGTTCTTTCATTCTTAGCAAGAGGTCTCCAACTTTAGGCTCTCTCTGGGTGTCCATTATGACTCCTAGAGCTCTAGCCATTGCATCAGCATTCCAGGAAAAAAAAAAAAAAAAAAAAAGGAAGTAGGAGAAAGGCGAAGAAGAGTTAGATGTCTCATTTTTAACTTTCACATCGACTTGCTCTTTCATTTCATTGGCCAGAATGTACTACATGGCCACTGCTGGCTTCAAGTGTAGCTGTGAAATGTTGCCTTTTAGCTGGGCTCACTATCATCCTGAATAAAATTCGATATTTGTCACAAAGGAAGCAAAGGAAGGATAGATATTAGGAAAGCAACTGGTGCTCTCTACCACAAGGCTCAGGATAGAAATTAAGATGACTTAGAGAACATGAGAGATGTCATGTTTCTTCTTACAAATGTGAGTGTGGCCTAAGATCTGCACCAGCTTCATCTTTTCTAATGTCTGTCTTTGAGTAGAAGAGAAAAGGATGCAGGTGCAGACAGAGACCTGCATTTGAGAATAGCCTACAGCCTTTCTCCTCCATGGCAGAGCCCCAGTGAGCAACTGTTACAGTGTGCCATTTGCAGTCATAGCAGTTATGAATTAATTTCAAGCTTTACTTCTCAAAATTTTTTTGAGATTTCATCAAAGTCTAAACACACCTCTGAAAGTCCTACAGGCGACTCCATCACCCAAACTAGATGTCACTATGGAAAAAAATTGATCCAGAATATCTACCCAACACGTTCCAAAGAAATACAAGAGGGAGAAAGGTGATTCTACCCAATGATGTTTCTGGAAGGCAGTCCCTCTTGCCTTCTCAAGTCAGGTGTTTCTAATACACATAGAGTTGAGTCCTTATAAAATATAATCAGATTTCTTCATGGGGCTGAAGCACTGTAAGGTCAGGGCACACCCAGGTGCCCAGGTCAGAGTTTTGGGGCTTTTCCTGCACGCTTTTGTGGTAGAAGTTCGGTAGGTACATCTCAAGGCTCTGGAATCCTGGGCCTCTTAACTGTGCTTACATTTTACCCTGTAGAAGTACAAGTTCAAATCACAGATAACAAGTAAATGAGATTATGATGTTAGCTTTCTCCAGAGATAACAGCAGTCCAGGTCATAAAACCGCCATATGGCAGATTTGGCAGTCTTTACTGAGCGCCATGGATTAATTATCACATAGACAGACTCCGGTCCCCATTTGCAAGTGCCTCGGGCCCCCTGTGGCAGGGATTGGCAACCCAGTGAAGGCGAGAGCTTGTATTATGTTTGGCAGGGACACGATGTGACCTTACTGTGGCCAGTTCTGTCATCTCTTAACATTTCGCTCATGATTAAGTTTATCATTTCAAATAAACACAAAATGTCAGGTCTCTGGGTCTACTTAACATGGAGAGCCAAAATAGACTTCTCTTTGATTTAAAAGGGTCCAGGCCAAGGGAACGATCTGATTAGCTCTCCCATCTGACTTTTATTAGAGCTATTGGATAATACAGCGAGGGTAAAATCCTTGTTCCAATTGGCCAGTTGCCACAAATCAAACCCACAGGGTATCCACCATATTTCCCTTGATACCTCCAGATTACTAACTCAAAGCAATGGTTACTGGGTTGATCCCTCTGGGGTTTCACCTTTCAGCTTGGCACCTATTAGTTCTGGATCAATTCCGTTCACATTTATCCTGGTTCTCCATCAGCTGAGGATGCCTGTACCTCCTGGATTTTCTTTCTGTTCCGACTCTCACTGATAAGGACAGATCAGAGTGCTTGTCAATCTCTCCTCATCTGGGGCTTCTGTCAATATTCCGTTCTCTCAACAGATGCTTAGCTACCATTTGACACTGGACACAGAATGTTGGATGGTTACTTTTCAAGCATTTCTTCACTCAACTGGAAACCATCAAGAGGAAGGGATGAAGGAGAAATGCTCTGTATCAGCTTAGCTCTAAAGTTGTTGCTATAGAGGAGATGCAACCAATTGAGACCTGTATTTAAGGTGCTGGACACTTCCAACAGCTCTGCTTTTAGCTCAGTCTCTGGTTTGTTTGATGATTACACCATGCATAATTGCATGGGTCAATATCACATAACTACAGACAACCATGCTTTTCAACCAAGAGCAGAGGTCAAAGCCTCAGCCTACTCTGAGCTCATTCATTCATTTATTTACACAGTAAACATTAAAATACCTGCTCTGGCTTCTATCCACTCATCAGCTCATTGGGCAGATCACACACTCTCTCTCTTTGTCCTGCAGCCAAATGGACCTTCTCTCAGTGCTTTGGGCAAGCTAAGGTCCTTCCACCCTCAGAGACGTTTGACAGGTTTCCTAATTCAGTATTCTCCTTCTCCTTTCTATTCAACCATCACTTGCCTATCTAACTTTTACTCATCTTTCACATCTCTACCCAAGTGTCCCTTCCTCAGAAAGTAAACCCACGGTATACCTTCACAACTAGAGGGAGAACAAAATAATAAAGAACAATGATCACAGTTATGATTAATAAATCATGTGGTGACTTGTTAAACACCCACCTTCCTTGCTAGCCTCAAGCTCCAGGAAAGGAGTGACTCTTCTTTGATCAATGCTTATCCTCAAAACCTGGCCCAGTGTCTTACACGAAGTGGTGCTCAATAAATATTTGTTTATTGGTAAATTGAACACTTACACGTATCACCACGAGGGTTGCTCCTGAGATGATGCAAGAAATGATGCCAGAGGCGCTCACAGGTAAGGTGAGAAACGTAAACAAAGGATGGCACTGAGGTGTCATAACATGATGCAGGTCCCACAATGGGTCAAATGGTAATGTGAAAACATGTAGCATTTTACTACCTTTTACCACATTTCTATAACCCCCACCAATACCTTCGAGGGGAAGGTAGATACAGACTAGGATTTTTTTTGAAAGTCAATTTGCAATTCATTGAACTTGTAGAACAAATAATACAAAAGCCAAAGTGCTTTTGACTTTCAAGAGCCAGGCTTCATTCAGAGGAAAGACAGAGGTTTTATCAAAATTCCAAAGATCGATGCTTAGAAGACTTGTAAACACTATGCTTCATAAATAAACCAAAAAATAGAGCTAGATATACGGTGATGTAGTAGTCTTATTCCCATCTAGTAAGGAAACTAAAAAATAAATAAAGATATATATATATGACAGATGGGAGAAGACTTTTGGACGATAGTAAAGCCATTGGTGGGTATCTAAGAAGAAGTTCTTGCCTTTCTCTTCTCATGAAGAACAACCTTTGGTGGGAGCAGTTGGGTGTGAGATAAACATGCAGACAGTTTTCGGATAATCCTGGGTCAACAGGACTTGTAACTTACTTGTAACTTACATAGCCCAGTCATTCAGCCTCTTAGAGAAGGCTCTCACCCATTCAGCAGAGTGCTACAGCAACATGGCACCAGAGAAACATGGCACCAGAGAAACGTGGTGCCAGAGAAATATGGCCTCCAAGCAGTCTATTAGCAAGGGCTGAGGGACATCTCTAGATGCAGGGTTCTAACAACAGTGTCATAAAGTACTGATTGTGCCAGTACAATATGAGGAAACCAGTCAAGAGTTCCTGAGCTCCCAGCTGCAGAGGGTATATGCTCAGACGCAGAGAATGGACAAAGAATGCAGGGATGCCAGACATGAGAAGGAGATTCAAGACGTGATGCCCAAACACCAGATGGATAACCTATCTGCAGTGGAGGCCAGTGGGGCCAGAGGATGATGTGAGCCCTGGAATTTTCTCCCCTAACTCCAGGATGACTTTCTCATCATACTGCAATGTTTCAAAAATTATAGAACCAAGGGGGAGGAGGATAGGTAGAGAATCTTGAATACTACTGAGATTTAATTTGTAGGTAACGGAAGTAATGAAATTCAGTTTTCAGCCATTAGTGGAAATAAGGACCTTTGAGTTAAAATTTTATTTTGGTCGTAGGAAAACAAATCTGTATTTCTGCAGTCCAGAGTCTGTGACAGTCAATATTTGAACCTGTTACAGTACAAGTTGGTGTGAGAGCTAAAGAAAGGAATGATGAGATCTGTCTATGGGTGAATAGAAAGAAGATATTTGAGTTGGGTCATGAAGCATAAGTGAGAGGGTGCAAGTGAAAGTGGTGGGAAGTGAATTCCAGGTGGAGGGAACAGCAGGTGTTCAGGAAAAGAGGAGAGGAAGATGATGACCCGGTCAGGAAAAACAAAGGGTATCAGAGGAGCCAGAACACAGGGTTTTTCAAAGGAATGAGGCTGGAAAATTAGGGTGAAGCCAGTAGCCTTTGAAAATGACAATTTTGAAGATGGAGAACGAAGTTGTCAGGGTCTTCTGGAATGGGAGGGAAACCTGAGCAAATTCTCTAACAGGTAGTTTGGCTTTGTCTCTCGGTGTTGAAATGCACATGGCCTTGACCAAGCAATTCTGCGTCTAGGAACCTGAATCAGAAATGTTTGCTTGCCCATGTACACAGAGCTGTGTGTACCTAATGATTATTATTGCAACAGTGTTTAAAATAGAAAAAAAAAAAAGGTGAGTAGTCAAAATGTTCATCTTAGGAGACTGATATAGCAAATGGTGAAATAGTATACAGATGCTAAAAGGAATAAGATTCATTACTATTCCCTCAAATTGTGAAGTCTCCAAGGTATAATTAAATTCCAGCTTCCTCCGTTTAGGAACTTATGTCCTTGAGCAATTTATGCAACCTCTCTGTGTCTCTGTTTCCTCGAAAAACTGGAATTAGAATATGTGTAGCTCATGAAGTCATCATGAAGATTAAAGGAGTTAATACATATAAAGGGCTTACAACAATGTCTAACGCAAATTAAACATGATATTTATCCATTATTGTTATCATGTATTAAGTTAGAAAAATAACTTGTAGTACAGTATGCATAGTGTCATCCATTTGTGTTAAAAGAAACTTACATGAAACTTATGCAACTTAAATATTTATAATACCTTTTTGAAAGAAGATACAAAATATTGTTGACAGGTGATGTATCTAGGAGTTGGAATAGAGGCTGAAGGCTGGCACGGGAAAGGGCCATTTTATCATTTTATTCCCTTCTGTATGGGTTTTAATTTAAAACAAATAATGTACTTACATTATTTGTAAAATGACAAAAAAACACAACAATATTAATGATAATGTTCAAAACACTTATTTACTAAATCACTTTGAGGTTGATCTACATAAAATGATTTCAACAAATTAAATATTTAATGGAAAATTGTAGTGTACGATACAACATGCAGGCCATTTTGATGCTATGACAGGCTTGGAAATTCTCGAGCTCAAAGAAAATGAACACAGATTTGTTTCCTATTTAGATTGCCAACTTTAAGGTAGAAAAGGCTACCATTTACTGTTATTAATAATATTATTAATAATTATTGTCAAATATTATGATCATTATGATAAGTTTAGCTCCAGAACTTACTAGTATAGTGACCTTGGCAAGTTTTATAACTTCTTTGGCCTATTTTCTTCATTTTTTTTTTTTTGAGGAAGATTAGCCCTGAACTAACATCCACTGCCAATCTTCCTCTTTTTGCTGAGGAAGACTGGCCCTGAGCTAACATCCATGCTAATCTTCCTCTACTTTATATGTGGGACGCCTGCCACAGTATAGCTTGATGGGCGGTGCATAGCTCCACACCCAGGATCCAAACCAGTGAACCTCAGGTCGCCAAAGTAGAACATGCAAACTTTGCTGTGCCACCAGGCCAGCCCTGTCTCTTTTCTTCATTTGAGTGTAATAATAGTTCTTCCCTCTTGGTAGCAGTGAGGATTAAATGAGATAATACGCGTAAAGCACTGTGCACAGTGCCCAGCATATACTAAGGGTTTAAAAGTGCATGGTAATAATAGTAATTTTATCATTATCCTCTTCTTATGTTAAGCACACTCAGGGGCAGTTTCCCCTACTAAGTCCATTTCTGAACCTCGTGCAGCAGATGAACTGATTCAAAGATAATCTTCTGAGAAATTCAAGCTCGTTTCTTATGAACACCATTCTCTACACCTACAGATCAACTCTTCTGGATAACGGGCAATGGAGATGCTTGATTTTAAAAAGAACAGTCCATAAAAAATTGACCTACGATGCTCCAGGCACTTTGAAGCTTAGGAAGCCTGGCAAACGAATACATTTGGATAAAATTAATTTCCAACTCCCAACAAAAGTCAAACCAAACCAAACAATAACAATTGCTTTCTCTGTTCAAAAGAAAATGTCAAGGCCAGCCAGGCGGCATAGTGCTTAAGTTTGCATGCTCCACTTCAGCTGCCCAAGGTTTGGGGGTTCGGATCCTGGGCACGGACCCACACATCACTGATCAAGCCATGCTGTGGCCATGTCCCACATACAAAATAGAGGAAGATTGGCACAGATGTTAGCTCAGGGCCAATCTTCCTCACCACAAAAATAAAGTTTATAAAAAAAAGAAAGAAAATGTCTCTGCTTTTTGACGAGATGATGTCATCAAGAAGCCGTCATTCAATGCCGACTTAGGAGAATGAGCAACGCAAAGTAGAAAACTGTCATGATGGAGATGTGGGACCGGATGTAATTAACGTGGGCGGGTGCTTGGATTTTTTTAAACCAACATCAGGAAAACCACACAAAACTACAGTGTAATCTAAGACATTCTCCTCAGCTGGCAGGGAAGTGGACTGTGCGACCCACAGGGTCCCCGTTCCAGGTCTAATTGCTATTATTCTCTGGGATGTGATATCTTAATCAGAAACAATAGCTGGTCTAATTGACTGAGGTTGGGGGGAGGCCTCCACCTCTCACAGATAGCTGAGGAGCGGGTGCAGTAAATGAGTAATGCACTGAAATTAAGAAAGGACAATCCAGACAGGGAGATCAATTAGATTGTGAACAGTCGTACAAGCGGAAGCCCAGAAGCTTCTTCACTTGAAGTATTTAAGACTAGAAAGGTGACATAGAGAACATCCTCTATGGAATTACCTTTCATTTCAAGATTAGATGGTCTATTTTCTTTTTCAGAAATAATATTGAATAATTGCTCACATTTATAATGTGTCTTTCACTCAAGGAGCTTAAAGAATATTCACATATATTATGTCTGTATCTCTGGTCATCATTATGAAATAGTCCATTGTAATCTCAAATTTTCGGATGTGGAAATTAAGACAAAAGGAGTATTTTCTACAACATACCAGATATATTATAGTATATAAAATAAAATACAATATCGGAAGGGTCCTCTATGAGAAATAATAATCCTAGTGCAAAACCCTAACGTCTCCAAATATATATTAGGAATATTTGATGTAAAAAATATAGCATAGCTATTTTATTCAAACCTTTCGCTGGCATGAACCCAGACAAAAGTGGGAAAATCTTTTCTCCAAACCCATTTTGTTGAGAGTATTTGCTGTATGTATTTGCAGTTGGAATATACTTTTCCCGTAAGTTTGACTGTGAAGTTAGGAAGCAATTTGAAAGTAAAGGATATTGGACTGAGATCCAAGAGGCTTGCCACCTCCTAGCTAAGCAGGTGACGTTTTGGTCAGGTCACTAAATGTCTCTGGAGTGACATTTCCTTAGTGTGTCCACTGCCAAGGACTCCTTTCTTCCCGCCCCCTTTCTCTCTTATGCCAAGAGATCCACGCTTATTTGTCACGCTTCATTTACTACATAATGGACCTGTCGCTCCTCACCCCTTATTTTACTATTACTGCTATTTGCTCATCACCTGCCAATCAGAACTTTTGATTAGGAGACACCCACTGTTATTGCACCCAAGTGAACCAACAACTTGATTTGTTGCTTTACTCTGGGTAAAATGCCCATTCGTACTCTAGAGTATTAAAATCAGTCCGTGAATCTCCATTCCTCCCCATCAGGGTTTCTTGAGGTCCAGGAGTCCCAATGCAGGAGCCACTAGACTATGTTCCTCAAAGTCTAATGAACGAAGAAGGGGTGAGCGAGGACAGGGTGTACCTGAGAGCCTGGGGCCTCTTTCAAGAGCTCGGAGGTGCTCCATTCCCCACAGTTACCAGGAGAGTACCCAGTCCCAGGGCTGAGAGATCGTCCAACTTTTAAATAGAAACAGGAAATCCCAGTTTCCATGTGAAATCTCATGATGTTTAAATGTTGGTCATTCCCCTATTCATCAAGTCCAAGATGCCATCACTTAAGATGCATCTTAGTTTCTAAGTTAAAAATTTTTTTAAAAAGTGCTTTTTAGAATAAATGAAGCATTATAGTTTATTTCTTTTAAAATACTTTATAATTTTTTCATTAAAATTATGCTTTACAAAATTTTAATTTATGCGTAAAAGGATCTTGAGACCGAGAATGACCTATGGGCCACCAGGCTTTTTTCACTCCTGCCTGGCCTACACGTGCTCCAATATCTGCTCTACCTCTAATATTTGATTATTTTACTCAGTCAACAACATTGAAATGGTAGTAAACAGCAACCTTTTGAAATAGAACCTTCTCCGGGAAAAATCAGTATTTAAAACAGATTAACTGAGAACTTTTTAAATCCTGGATAGGCCTGGCAAACACATCCCACTTTAAATAAACTTCCAGAGCACTAAAGCAGAGTTGGCTGCAGTTCGCTTCATTGACGTATTATTATGCTTCATATGAAACTGATGAAGGGTTTATCTATTGTTACTGAGTTATGTTTTATATTTAGAAATCATGATTTGTATTTTCAGGGCTCCAACATTTTTATAGAGCTTCATGCAATTTCTAGCTCCCAATCCCTCGGCTTACGTTGCCCCAGGGATGAAATGGCCCTAGGCAAAGCACTGGTCAATCTCATCCTCAAGTGAGGACCTATTGTGTGTCCAGTGATTGCCAGTGTTATGTAATTTCATCCTCACACAGCACTCTGAGGCAAGTATTACACAGCTCTATCTTATTAAGAAGAAAATTGACTCTCAAAGAAGTTAAAAGCCTTGCTCAGAGTCACAACTGATTACCTTTGGCCCTTCCTAATTCCTCTGTACCACCTGCATGCTCTCTGTGACCTGGGAAACCAGGCAGTATACGCTAGCACAAATGATTCTTCTTCCCGAAGGTTCTGGTTGGGTTTGGACAACGGGGATCTCCACCAGGAAATCAGAAGGAGGGAGCAGAGCGTGATCTCAGCTCCCAGCTGCCCCGCTGAGTCGCTGACTGGGACCCTTTTGCGATAAGGTGGCCCTCTCCACACAGCCCTCTGGCTCCTGAGCCTGGCTCTGGCCACCCCGCCTTCCTCTTACCTCTTCAGGCATGGGAGCAGTACAAGAGCCCTCTGTTACTGGCCCTCAGGGACACCACTTTTGCTGGAGGTTTCCATGTACCCTGCCCACAGCTTTGTAAATGATTCCTTTACTTAACTCTCTTAAAAAACATAGATATTGTGGGTGCCACACTGAGACAGCTGCCGGGACCAATCAGAGACCCAAACCCAGGTCCCAACAACTCAGAATCAAAAATATTTCTCACCAAACTGCAGGACTTCCCAAATATCTCCTTAGAAGAACTCTGATCATGTGGTATGATAGTAGGCTGTTTTAAAAAAGGGGAAACATTTTTTAAAAAATACAGTTGTTTCCTGTGGTATAACATCTTCTTCATTAATATCAAATACATTTGTTGAGAACCGTCTAGAATCTTTGAACTGTTCAGAAGAAAAATACTATGCAAATCCAAGGTATTAATAGTGTATCATTTTTGCCGGATGACAAAAGGCCCATGGATGCAAGGCTACTAGAGGATAAAACCATTTCAGCAGAAGAAAATCTTAGGAAACAGATTCCACTACAGGGGAATTCACTTCGTATAAAAAGTATAGGATTGTTGAATTCAAAAAAGTGTTCCAGAGGATTTACTAATGCAAGGAGGAGCTCACGAGCATCTGTACCTCAAGAATGGAATGTCCTGTTTCCTGTGGCCGAGTCAATGGGATTATTAATTGCGCAGGTGGTCACTTGAAATTGCTTTGGGCACACCTCATTATTTGGTTCCCATAGATGTTGCAAAATAACTTTTCTTAATGCCAATAATATCCCCCTTTTATGGTTTTTATTCATGTAGTTTCTATTTATATATTAAGTGGCTCACCAGGCAACTCTGAGTTCCAGTTTATTTTTCTGCAAAACTAATGATAATATAATAAGAAGTAAAAGAACAAGCACTTTTAATGAGCACTGACTATATACCAGGCCCATGCTGAGCCGCTTCTGTGCATCTCCTCAATGTACATCTTATTTAATTTAATATTTTCAACAACATATTATTATGCTGGTAGACGTTTATTATCCCCAAGTTACAGGTGAGAAAACTGAGGCCCAGTGTGTTTGTTTATCTTGCCCAAGGTCAGACAGCTCGGAGACAATAGAGCTGAGACTTCAGTCTACTGCAGAGCTCACACTGTTAACTTTTATCCAGAGGTACAAAATCAAGTGCAAACTGAGACCAGATAGGCGCCCAGAATTAATGGAGCCAGCTGGGGGCAATAAAGGGAGGTTATGTCATCAAAAAGCAGGTGCCCTGCCTAAAGGGATGGTCGCTGTCCAGCTTTAGCTGATCAATCCTTTCCGTAAAGGGTGGGGACACAGTGCAGCCACATCTTTGGTTTTTCAAGAGAAGTGGAAATCCTGAAGTTTTATATATGAATCTCCTGATTTTTAAATGCAGACTATCAGCCAATAAAAATAGTTTGGGCGCTCAAGCTGAGCTCGTGGACCACAGGTCTGTGGTCTGCACCCTCGCGGCTCCTTGGTGAACACAGGGGAGGCTCATCTCTACAGTCTTCGAAGATCGTCTCATCTACTTTGGAGGCCTGGAATGTTATGCAAGTCCTGGACTCAGACTAAGACAGGGGGAACAACCATCCTCCTTTGCCTGGGACTTTCCTGATTTCAAAACTGTCAGTCCACTGCCCTGGGAAAACCCCAGCCCCGGGCAAAGTGGGATGGTTGCTCACCTAGTTGAAGCAGAGAATTGGCTTCTGGCATCTGCAAAACTCCAGAAGGTCGAACAAGCTGTCCTTTAGAATGTGTCGTTTCAGGGGAATTTTGCTCTCCTTGGGGGTGCTAATTTGCTAAAGCTTTCGTGTCTCCACTTCAGAAATTAAACTGCCTCTGATGCGAGTGTGTCCCATTCCCTAATACAGCCCCAAAAAGCAAGTTTCCAAGAAACTCTGCAATGAGGAGAGGGGGGCACCGGAAGGCAAGCGGACATAAAAGCTCCTGGTTGTTATTTGTCAGAGAATCCTAATTCGAATCCAAATGGGAGCTCGCCATTATCACGGACTCACACAGCTCCAGGTAAACAGCTAATGAGCAGGCTGCCAGTTCCATTTTTATCAAGAGCCCTCCGAGACTCAACCGTGCCATTTCATAAAATATGCAGATGATAGTGCTGGGAGAAGAGCAAAGGCTTTGAAAATGATTCACACAACCTAAAAATGATGTTGAAAAGGGAGGAATTAAATATTCACAAAGTGAGAGAAATTAAGGCATATTAACTGTTAGAATGTGGAAATGAAATGACTAACATGCATAGAGTTGATGAGAACTGCATGATTACAGATCTGTCAAAAGTTTCTAATTCTGACACTGCGCGGTGTGGAGGTGCTAGCTGGCTGGTAAGGGCAAAAACTGGGTACGGGACAAGCCACACAATGCTGACAGATCAGAGTCAAAGGGAGGAAGAAGCAGCAGTGATTAACATTAGGCTCTGCTCTGTGCTGAGGGTGAACTCCGGGCTCACAAAATGAATACTAATTAGGAGCACAAAACAGACTTCAAGTTGGCTAGACGCGTGATGCTGAATGTGGCTATTAAGTCCGTAATGAGGAAGGCAAAGAAAAGGCTCAGAGGCGAAATTCCGTGAGGTCATCCCACCCTCCACTTTTAGGGGATGGAAAGCCAAATGGTGGCCCATCCAAACTAGAATTAGCAGTAATTATTATATAATATGTAATGATGGGATTTAAATGGCTAACACATTTTCTCTGCTGAGATCATTTAGACATGATTCATACAAATGATTAAATTAATACATCTTCCTCTTTTCAGACTGCCAGGCAGCTTCAACTAGATTTTTCAACAGAAACTGATCCTAGTGAAATCAAATGAATACAGAGATTTACAGAAAAGGCAGGAAGAACTGGTTCCGTGTATAAGGACACACAAGGGTTTAGTGAAATTCACAAATTCACCTCAAGGATGAGCAAGCAGCTCTTGGCTACTGATTTTTTTTTTTAATCTACCTGTATTTTTAAAAACGGTTTTGGAGGTAAAGATATACAATCAGCCTCCTCAAAATAAAGAGATACAACACTAAAGGCTAAACAAATAGTTATAGAGATAGGGTTGCTTTCCTTGCATCTAAAATGCAGCCGCTTTTTAAAGAAAACAATTGATATACGTAAAAATACATTTTAAATAATAACAGGGAGATGATTCAGAGAAATTTAAAATTTAATACCAATGGAAAACAGTTTAAAAGATGATAGAATTTGCATATGAAGTATTCATGATTTTAGTGCCGCATCTGAAATTTTCAAGAGAAAATTAAGAAAAACATAAAGAAATTGCCAAGAAAAAGAAAAACTCGGAGCCATCTTGGATAAAGCATTTCTCAGCTAACACTTCTGCTTCAATCTCATCATTGTTGGGTTGGGGGATGCTAATTTTTTTTTCCTCCCACAAAAGTATAAAGCAGTTATTTGGGACAGGGGGCACTGCCAGGGATCCACTGTGTTTCCTGAGTGGAGAGTTTTCTAGACCCATCAGCTGCACGGCATATGAGCAAATTAACAGGCACTTGGGGAGGAAGCCCACAGTACGAGGCTCAGGCATGGAATAATTAACATAGCCTTGCTACCTCCGTGGCATCTTGGGATGAAAATATTAATCATTCACAGCTGTGATCGCTTCAAAATCTCCTATTTTATGGCTTTGACACATGCATGAATAATGCCATTTACTATAATGTGCAGCATATCAGAAAGAATATTTTCACAGTATGGCTGCTCCTCCAGAATACATTGTAAAACGGGCATGAGAGCTTGGTTCCCTTCAGCATCAATGGAGAACAGAACAGGATGCCATCCTGCTTCTATACAATACTCAGGACCTACTATGTGCCAGAAATTCCATGTATTCTTTGTTTAAGCCTTGCAATGACACTAGGAGGGCACTGCTATTATCTCCATTTTGTAAATGATGAAATGGAGGATTGAGAGGTTAAGGTCAAACAGCTGAAGAAACAGAGGCAGGACATGAACCTCAGTCTGCTTTGCTCCAAAGCCCACACACTTCCCATAGCACGGAATTCAAAGGGAACTCTAAATATTGCTGCGATGTTGGTTTCCATGGTGCCCTCGCCATCCTTGGTCTCCGGAGATCACCTTGGCAATTAATTCATCTAGAGAATCCATTCAGAATTTTTTCTACCCTGCTTCATCACTTTCATCACCCTTCTTTTTCGTATTTCCTACCCTCGATTTGAGCATTCAGCTCAAGTTCATGCCCTTGCCAATTCACTCTCCACACTGCAGTCAGAGTGAGTTTCCCAAGTAATTCTTGGGGTGCTCCCCTGCCTAAAATCTTCACTTTTTTCCCCCTCATTACACTTAGGATAAAGATGGACATTACATTGCCTACAATGTCCCAGGTGATCTTGAACATCCTCTGCTCCCGCAGCTTCGTCTCCTGTATCCCTCCTTCTAGATCTTTCACTAACATCTAGCAAAGAGGAGGTCGCTGCTTTCCTCAGAGCCGTCAGTCTTGTCCCATCCCACACCGCTGGGCACACTGATGCCTCTGCCTGTGACAGTGCTTTTCCTGCACTCCCACCTCCACTCTGGCACCTTGGCTAATTCCTTCTCGTTCTTTGGATCTCCCCTCCCTCAAATTTCCCTTGCTCAGATTTGACACCCTTAACTCCCTAGTGTGCTCTGAGTCTTCTCGATACCCTCAGAACCCTATCCATGTCCTCCCTGGCCATTGTCAACATGGAAGCTTTTTCTTGCTAACACTCACACCACTTGGCAACAAGCAGGAAGGATTGCATCATGAGCACTGTTGCTTTGTCAGGAGAGAGGAGGCCGAGTTTACACCCTTGGAGCTTCCCCTGGCTGCAGGAGCACACCTCTCACAGGTAGTTGTACCATGGTGCTGTAATTGCTTGTTTGCGCGGCTGCCTCTCTCATCAGACTGCCAGCTCCCCTGGGCAAGGCCTTACCTGGGAGGCATTTGCATCCCTTCGGCATCCAATACAGTACCTGAGAACAGAGTGTACTCAGTAAATGGCTGTTGAAAAACGATTTCATTAATGAATCACTCTGAGTAATTGAATGAATAACTAGAGGAATTAGTAAATTAGTGGGTTAATAATAAAATAGTGAAAGTGAATGTGAAAACGATTATACTCCTGAGTGTTTCCTATAGTATAGTGCCCATCCCACTGATGGTACACAAGATACTTTTAGGGAATACGTAAACTAACTTTTTCATTTCAGTGGCTAAGGAACAATGAAACTGATGTTAGAAAAAAATTAACTTGCACATTCAATCCTTGATATCATTGATATTCTTACTTAGGACAATTTGAGTTAAATAAAAATATTAAGTAAATGCATACTATTACAGAAGGTACTTGGATATGGCAAAAATCATGAACTTGGTAAATAGATGAGTGAGGCCTGGGAGCACATGGTTTGAAAATGAATGGCTATGGAGGAACCCCCTAAGATTTCATGAGCTTCTACTGTGTTCCAGGCACTGTTCTAAGTGCTTGACCTGTATTAACTTGTAGAATCTTCATTATAGCCCTTTGAGTAAAAACCATCCCATTTTACAGGTGAGGATATGGAAACTGAGTTATGGACAGGTGACATCTTTGCCCAAGGTTGTATAACTAAGTGTTTGAACCAGGGTTCAGAGCCGGGTGGAACCTGTGGTCTTAAATGCAGCATTGGCTGCGCAGACTCTATGGCAGAGAATGCAAAGTGGAGCAAAGAAGGAAATGTGTGAGGGAGCGAGTGAGGCAGAGAAGGAGGGAGCCCAAGAAAGGGAGTAAGTGGCAGCTGAGGCAAGTGCCTTTCCAGGGCATGGGCGTGACTCAGAACTAGGAAGGATGCTGGCAGTGACTCTCCTTTGTTCTGTTCCTTGCATTTCTTCAGCCAGAGCAGTGCAGTGGCCACTCTGGACACCCACCTAGAGGGGAAGTCCTCCTACTGCATCTACTTGTGGCTCATGAAAGGGAAAATTGCCTCATCTTTCTCTACCACCATTTGGGGAGCATCTCTCTGAGCTCTGATGTCTGACCAAATAGGTGAATATGAGATGGGCCTATTTGCTCCTGGACCACAACGCTGCTCACCCTGGACTGTTCAGAGCGCTCACTTGGGAGGAGACGGGAGCAAAGGGGTCTGCACAGCAGCCACTGAGACCCAGGGGGAACTGGGGAAGAGGGCGACCCCATGCTCACTCAGGAAAGATGTGTGTCTCTGCTGGCTTTATGATTCTCTTGGAGAGTTCAGCAGCATCCTTCTCCAGGCAATAGGGTCATATTGCACACGGCTACTCAAGAATCAACCAACTCTCCTTCTCTTTCCGAATCTGTCT
The DNA here is from genome assembly GCF_021613505.1 of Equus quagga. NCBI lineage: Eukaryota > Metazoa > Chordata > Mammalia > Perissodactyla > Equidae > Equus > Equus quagga. The sequence continues at coordinate 102,319,702 of NC_060278.1, read as the reverse complement.
TTCTTTCATACTTCTTCTTCTGCCTGAAACACTCTCCCTACCGCCCTTTGTGCAAATCCTAAGGCTGAATTCTGACCAGGGCCCTTGTTGCCTGCGGGCTGTCAGGAGACTTGCCTGTTCTGTCTCCCTTTCCTTCAGGTGTCAAGTGGAAGCCCCCACTTCATGGGGCACAGGTGAACACTGCACACCTGGTGGCTTTTATCCTGTAATGAGCTGGCCTCCATCTGTATACTCAGGAGTGCAAAAAGATACATTTATTTTTATATCTCTAAACTTAATTTCATTGTCAAGCCTTTTTTCACCAGGTGGTAGAAACTTAATTAACTTCTCACCTTCTCCCTTTCCTTGAGGTTGAGTCTTAAAAGTTCCAGAGATTGGGTCATTTTATTTATCTATGCGGGTGTGCAATGATATGTCCTTATTCAGTCTTGATCATAAGGGTTAAAACGACCTCTCTTCACCACAAAACCCAAGGCCCCACTAGCAATCCCTGCCACTTCTAGATCATGTCTGAATGGAAGTAACTTTCAGATTCTCCCCACTTTGCACTGTTAGGGGAAAGCTCTGCGGGTTCCGGTAAAACTATCTGCCCGTGTCCTGTGTCAGTCGGGTGGCTGCAGAGAATATCAACACACTGAGGCACTAACGATAGTTGGCAGGCCTGGAGGGTCACCTTGCAGGGGTGAGTTCTGGAATCACAGTGCAGAACTGGCTTGCAAACATCAGGAATACGGAGAATCAGGAAGCTGCCACTGGAACTACTGGTTTCAGGGCCACTTCCTGATTCGAGATTCAGAAGCTGCTCCCTTGATGGCTGGCTCCAGGGCTGTGCTCTGCCTGCCGCATTTACACTGGCCATAATCTAGATAGGGCAGACTCTGCCTCCTGACCCCCACAAAGCCAGCATCTGAACACTGGATGGCTTCTAACACTGCTATGGAAACCCCAGTCTTCCATGAGTATGCTTCCAGGAGAAACCACAGAAGCAGCAGGGTGTGACTTCTACCTCCCTCCCACCTCTACTTCTTAGGAAAAGGCAAGGCGGAGCAAGAATGAGGAAGGAAGGGAGAATTTGCAGACAGCTCCTAGAGAATTCTTTCCCAATCTCGGATGCCGACTTAACTTCCTGAGACCCCGGAGATGTGCCCAAGTGATGGGCTAGTGCTGGAAGGTCCCTATGGATGTGACAGCAAGTTCTACATTGGCATCGAGCAGCTCGATTAGGACTTGGGGGTACATGGCCTCCTTGTGTTGTTCCCAGCCTTTGCAGACTCTGCACAAACTCTGGGTTCACAAATCTTGTTACTCAAACCCTTTCTGATGTCTTCTCCTCTCAATGTTCCTTTCACAACAACTCTGCTGGTGTTATTACCTCTCCATTTTACAGGTGAGGGAACTGAGGCCGACATGGATGAAGTGTTCAATGTCACGTAGCTGCAGGAGAAGATTCAGGTTTTGTTGATCTTAAAACTTATTTAATTTGGATTCTCCTTTAAAAAAGGAATCCCAATTACTGACACAAACTTAGATAAGAAAGTGAATGTTTACCTGGAATGAGAAAATAAATCAAGACGAATTATAAATTTTGAAAAAGCCAGAAATCACAATCACACATCACAAAATCTAGAAAAATAACAATATTTTATTAACTGCCTGACGTCTCTAAAATATTTTTCTTACATTTTTTGCTGCACGCTCTTCGATTGTCTCATCATGGCAAAGGCTTCATAAAATATTTTTATAGAGAAAAAATAGAAAAATAACTTAGCTCTTCCCCTAGCAGTGTTGATCAAAACCTTTTCTATTATTGGTAGTTTAGAGATATTTATGTGAGATTTATAACTCATTACTGGTAATGTCGTATGGATTTTTAGGATAGTTGTCAAATTTGTGAAAGCCTTTACTCAGTTTCTTCCTTCCGTATGCGAGCTATAGAATTTCAGGGAAATTTCAAGTTTTTTGTATCAACTAATTTTAAACATGGTTTAAATTAAGGATGCCCAGTTACCAATTTGTCAGCAATGCCCTTATTTAATGGTGTATTCTCAGTTTTGTGTTATCTTCATCTATGCTAATATTCTGTGTCAAAGCAGCAAGAAATTTAAGCAATGAGCTTATGATCGTTTTAAAAATTTCCATCAAAAAAGAAAAATAATGTATGGCGCGTTTATAACGGTGTATGCTGTGTTAGCGAGTATACTCCTGAGAGAACAGAACTTCCAATTGGACTAGGTGCTGATGAGAATCAAATCTTTCACTCACTAGCGCACATATCTGATGCTCAGAAGAATTTGCCACAGACTAGCTTCCAACTCCTTATGTTCCAAACCATGATTCTCTTCTACACACCATAGGTGGTGCAGACACCTTAGCATATATTCACAGCGAGGGCTGCCATTGGCCTCGCACCTTCCCACCATAGCACTGGGTTCGTTGGCACAGTGGGTGTAGGAGTGTTGCTAGAAGTCCTTGCTATACCAGGGTACCAGCCGTACCTGAACTATAAATGAAAGGGACGAAGGAGAACACAAATATATCAACCCCCAAATAAAACAATCCTCCATTCATATTTCCTGTAATCAGAACTTAAAAGGCCAGTGGCCATTCCAATGTCACCTAACTCATAGGAAAGTATGATAGACGGGAAGTTAGAGTGGGAGAAGACAGCATGTTAACCAATTGTGCTTAAAACATTTTACTTTCATAGATGTTACAGATACATATCACCATGGCAACACATTGAAGGACCCCTCCCAGGGCCTGAAATGTGAGTCTCTGAAGGTTATGCACGCTTGGCCTCAAGATGGATCAGCGCAGCCAGAAACTCGGACCTCGAGCTTCTAACTCGACAACAGGGCCTCTTTCCTTGATGCCTGAAGACCTCCCCATTCCAAGAAGCGTCTGCACAGTCTGGGGACATCTGCTTGCTTGATATTAGCCACAATTAATAATCAGAAGCAGAGACACAGCCACTTAACGTATATCAACCACTCTTCTGGGAGTGAGCTGTCATCCTCCAGTTCGCTTTTCCCGAGATAGGGAAATTGATAGGTCACTGGTGTCTGTGAACAGCACTCAAAAGGTATCATATTTATTTTAGCTGCAGCTTCAAATCAGTGGCTATCTGCATTATGAAGAACATCGTTCTATAAACCACATTTGGTCTTCATTTTTCACATGCTCCTGAAGGGAACATATGGTAATCTGTTTAACTCTGTATTCCGCAGAGATATCTCAACTCCATCCACCAAACTCTCACGCTATTTTTATTATAAAACTCATGTCCCTTTTGTACCCTAAATATTCCCCCTTTCTGCTTAGATGGTTAAAAATACCTGAGGCTACAAGCTACCCTGTTTACCATCAAATTCATGAGTAACACCCAATAGTCATTAAACATAACAGAACTATTATTCACTAGGGGATTGACGAGGACATATGGGCAGAGCCCATATGCTTCTGGGTTTCAGACGTGAACTATTTTGAAGTTATTTGTTTTTTATCAGAACTCACGCTAACATAAGCTCTCAATTTGATCTTCTGAATTATTTGTCTCCTGCTAGAAGCTAACCCCTGCAAGTTTTTCTTGATTGTCCAGTTTTGAAGCTGTATTTCAGAACCTGATTATTTTCCCAGATCTGAATATCGCTTCTCCTTGCTTCTATTCCCCTACCATTGGTGTCATTTAAAACACTGATTTCACTTCCTAAATATCCCTGAGCTCACCGCCCTTCCTTAGACCCCATGAGAGCTCAATGTGGAATGTGACAATGGGAACTCCAGGCCTCCATGCTAATGATAGTTATTATTGACGTTCGAACCATGAAACAGAGCTGGTGTTTAATTGGAAGCTGCTTGCCAATGCAAGGAAGGAAGCATAGCTCCTAAAATTTGGTTTGTGGGAGATGTAGAGTTTCTCTAAAAAAATCAATACAGTTCTTTCTCCCAAAGCAGGTATAAACATGAAGTATTAACCTGCCCTTCCTGACACATATCAGCAGCTACAAAAGATGGTCTATGACCAGGGATTTTCTGTGGTCAAACATATTTAAAAAACACCTTATTTTAAATCTTCCTCTTTGGTTTTCATAATGCACTTGAGCACATTTAAGGCTGTAGAAGTCTTTCACTAAAACAAACAAAATTTATCTTTTTTTAAAATTTCCCAATTGCGCGTGATCATTTGACTCTTTTTCCTTTAACATCCAGTAGAACTAGCGCTCCACAAAGCACACTTTAGGTAATGTTGCCATCATTAATTTTTCTGATTTTTCAATGGCATATTTTGCTTTTAATAAATAGATTTTATGCAATAGAAGAGCATCTCAATAGGTTTCAGATCATTTGATTAAACTTGTTTTTTTCTTAAGATTGAGGAAAACAGTAGAAGATACACTTGCCTAAAATAAAGTAGAAATTTTACGTAAACCTCAGAATTAAGTATCAGAAATCGGAGTCTGCATTCTGAAGACCTTGACTTGCCTTTCTGCAACATCCCCAAATCATGATTAATGGCATTAGGCAACTGACTAACCAAGCTTTGGTTTACTTATTCATTGATCAGTGATTGATTCTTTTATTTATTGAGGAACTACTCTGTGCCAAGCACTGGCCTGGGCAGGGAGGTACCATTGTTAACTTGCCCACAGGGAATTTGTACCCTACGGGAAAAATAAGCATTCACAAACGAGAACACACACAGGTACATATTTAATTATATCTCATGAAAGTTCTATAGAGAAGAAAGCAGCGCAGTGATAATATGTGACTGGAGAAAATGACCCTGGTTTGGAAGAGGACGATGTCAGGCAGAGCTCCCCAGAAGAGGTAATGTTAGACCATCGATGAAAGGATGACTTGGGATAGTCAGGTTGAGGCAAGAAAAAAGAGTGTTCTAGCCCAAACATAGAATATGCAGGAAGGAATTTTGCTGGTTCAAAGAGATAGAAGACCACGTGGCTGGAACCTAGAGAGAAAAAGAAGGCGGAGTGGGATGAAGCTGGAGAGGTAGACAAGAGCTGGGTCTTCTCAGGCCTGGAAAGCCAGTAAATATAAATGAATATTTTAATTCCAAGATTAGTGCTGAGCATGGTTGATTAAACTTTCTAGTTTCAAGGAAAGATCAAAAAAAGTTCTTGGTGGGGCCAGCCTGGTAGCATATTGGTTAAGTTCACTGTTCCGCTTCGGTGGCCCGGGGTTTGCAGGTTCAGATCCCAGGCACTGACCTACACACCACTCATCAAGCCATGCTGTGGCAGCATCCCACATACAAAAAACAGAGGAAGATTGGCACAGATGTTAGCTCAGGGTCAATCTTCCTCAAGTGAAAAAGAAGATGATTAGCAACAGATGTTAGCTCAGGGCCAATCTTCCTAACCAAAAAGAAAAAAGAAAAAAGAGTTGTTTATTTGGAAAATAAAATGGATTCTAGCCTGATCCACTTAAATATTATTTAATGATGAAAGAGTACATCCAAATAAATGACAAGAATTAAGGAGCCTCAAATAAAAGAGCTTTCAGTTATACGAGATGAACCAAGCCCATTTTAAATCCAAGAATTCAGCAGTCATGAGAGGAGAATGTGCTGCTGCCTAACGAAAGGCTGTGTCCCAAATAAAAACACCCAAAAGAACCCATCACCTAACCAATGTGGCCCACAGGGTAGCTGTGGCCCCAAATCCACTTTACCTTTTGTTTCTCTCCGATACATCTGAAATATAACGCTTCTAACCACAGTTACTGAATGAGGAGAAAAGGTGGGATTACCATCTCCTTAGCACAATAATCTTCTCAGAACAAGTCATCTTTATAAACAATTCCACATTATCCCACTCATGTCTGGATATCTGGGACTTATTTAATAAAATGGTTGGCTTTAAATATTTCTAGCAGAAGTCTTTTCAACTTCAGAGCATATGTCTTCAAGACTAGAGGTCAGGCTTTGTGATCAAATATTATGCCCTCGGACTTGAAACACCGTATACGACCTGTGACTAGAAGAGGCACGGCCCCCTCCAGAAGTTAGTAGCTAGCTCTGGGGGGGAAAAGGCTGGCTTGAAATTATTTATGATGAATAATAATACTAAGAAAACTGTCTTAATTCTCCAAACTGTTCCACTTGTCTCCATTATCTGTGCAAAATGGCGTTTCCAAGATACTAGGCGCTCGCTAGTGAAACTCTCCCTTTCCTGCGCCTCCTTGGCCATATCCAGGCAGTCTTTAAGTCTTGTTGGATCTATCCAACAAGATCCATCTGCTCCCCAACCCTTGTGAAATACAACAAACCCAGATCAGTTTCCACTGCCTCTTTTCACGAGTCATTATTTCAGATGTCCATAGAGAGATACTGGGTAAAGTGGATTTGGGGCTACAGATACCATCTTAGGGTAATGAAAAGACCATGGCTTCTCTGCCAGAAAGATCTGAGCTCAAATTTAGGTTCAAATCTCAGAGAAGTCGCTGCCCTTCTCTAAGCCTTGCGTTCTCCGTCTACAAAATGGGCACAAAGTCAGGCTGCACTAGTGGTCATTACAAGATTGGAACCAGGCGCCAGTCTGCCTGACTTCCATTCCTGACTCTCCCATGTGATTTCGGAAAAATCACTTGACACTTATAAATCTCAGCTTCCTCATCTAGAAATGGTGATGGTAACAGTAGGTTTGTTGTGAAAACATGGTGAGATGGCACATGTAAAACGATTAGGGTGGTACCTCCTGCCATGTTAGCACTCAGTGACCTTTAGATTATAATTACTAAGACTAGATGTGGTCACACTGGGGCTCATCCTGATGGCACCTCAGGAGCTGCATCAGGTCCCACAGGATCACCTTCTCCTAATGCCACATACCTCTCATGGAGTCACGATCTGGCCCCTCGCTGCCGCATTTGCTAACACAATGTTCCTGTTCCCTCTGACTCTCCTCTGTCTCTTGCATTCTCCTTGCTGCACCTCAGGGCACACTGTTTTATCCGTTTCCTGGCTTGATAGCTCTTTAGGTCAGGGTGGAGGTCTTGTTGCACACACACGTAACTGGCAATAAATATTTGATACATTTGGTGCCCTGCCCGGTGAAGCCTCATTGTCACTCCATTCTTTCCTCACTGGAAGGACGCCCCTGCTGCGCTGCAGGGCGTTGAATTGGGTTCCCCGTGTCCAGCCCCACGCAGGAGGATGTCTACACCCCTCCCCACAGCTTGGACAGCACCAGACCCAACTTCACCCTAAGCATTGGAAATTCAGCATTCTAATTTCCCCAAATCAATCCAAAGGAGGAAAATTCATGTTTTAAAATTTTAATAGTTTTACTAGATATTTCTCTTTGCTGTACTGGGATAATGTGACCAAATAAAGAAACCTTTTTAGTAATAGTCTGGTTTTTGCTTTTTGCTTTATTTTTATTTTTTATATTTTTGGCGGTGAGGAATGTAGTGGAAGCAGCACGCTACAGTGCTTAGGAGCAAGAAGCAGACGTCCCAGGTTGCGATCCTAGACTTGCTAGTAACCTCAGACAAGTTACTAATCTCTTAGTTCTTTTTTCACCTGTAGAATGGGTGGTAACATTAATTCTTACTTTATAAAATTGTTAGAACACATAAATGATTAGACTATTGCCTGGCACATGATACTTGTCAGTTAGTATTAGCTACTGGTCTCAGGAGTTACTTTAATGATGGTCTGTACTCCTCCCCACCCCCGCCCCAAACTAGTGTCTTACTATTAAGCATGTTCTTGTAAGTTTCCTCTATAGGCTGGGCGTTGGGGGGGATGGGCTGAGTGCTAGGCACTGGTCCACGAAGCAGGAACATAGGTGTGAAGGCAGACCACACCTCTGCTTTTCTGCAAGGAAAGAAAAGATTTAACAAATACATAAACAAGATAATTTGGTTTATATGCACCAGGAAGCTCAGAATGCAGGTTGGCGCGATAGAAGACTAATAGGACAATTTCTGATAAGTGATTGGGGAGGGGTTCTCTGAGAAGGTGACGTTTAAACTGAGATCTGAATACAACAAAGGAATTATCATGCGAAAAGCCGAGAGAATAGAATGCCAGACAGATGGAAAAAATATGAGTAATCAAGTATTTATCAGAAGAATGTCCAATAGTGTAGAGCAGAGATTAGAAAACCATAGCTTGTGGGACAAACCTAGCTGGTGGCGTGTCTGTGGAAATAAAGGTTTCTTGGGGCCCAGACACACCCAGTTGCTTTTGTGTGGTATGACTGTATCCACGTACGACGGCAGAGTTGAGTAGTCGTGATAGAGAGTCTGAAATATTTACTGTCTGACCCTTTACGGAAAAAGTTCCCTGATTCCTGGTCTTAGATCCTCAGACCCACGAGGACAAGGACCACATTGGTCGTTCTGTGCCCTGCTGCTGCCTTCAACCCTGGTGTGTCTGACCTCGCAGATCCCCGTCAATAGCTGGTGAGAGAATAAATGCAGGATATTTTGTGCCTCTGCCAATTTTTTAAAGTTTTTTTTTTTTAATGAAATTTTTCAAAATGGTAGTTTCAGATCGCACAGTTTCCTTCAGGAGAACATCACGGGTTCCCACACGTACAGAGAAACATCGAACTGGTGGCCCTGGTGATAGCTATGCAGTGTATCTCACCATGTGAATTTCCTGTGAAGCACTCAGATCAAGATTGGTTTCAGGTCGAAATGTGGCAGTGGTTCTGTAGGGTGCCAGCCGATGTGGCGAGGATGAAAGTACAAGGAAATCACCCCTTCGCCAGCTGTATAAGTAACTCACCGTGTGCATAATATGAACTCGAAGCAGCAGCCCTTCAGCTTGGCCTGTGCCAGGGTGCGTCAGCCTCGGTACCACCAACATTTGGGGCCAGAGAAGTCTTCGTTGCGGGGCTGTCCTGCGCACTGTAGGATGTTGGGTAGCATCTCGGTCTCTACCCACTAGATGACAGTAGCACCCCTCCTCCAGATATGACAGTCAAAAATGTCTCCAGACATTGCCAAATGGCCCCTGGGGATCTGAGGGGGATGAAGGGAGGGAGCAAAATCCCTCTCAGTTGAGAAGTACTGGCAGGCACCAAATACGCCCTCCTCTTTCTACAGGAACTTTTAGATGCTGGAAGCAAATGGTCTAAAAAATGAATATTCAGAGAGCTGTAATATGCAATAGCCCAGCTTTCCATTCAAACCACCCTGTGTGTGCTTCCTTGTCCACCCAGGTGGGTGTGGGTGCCAGTTAAAAACAACAGTGTGGATAATTCCCCCAAACATTATGAAGATGAAGTTTTCCTACTAGGCGCATAACTTTTTAAAACTTGTTTAATTTCATCCCAGGTTGAGAGTTGTGTGCCCTGTTTGGATTCGGACTTACCTTCGTGCACGGATGTAACCCGAGTGCTCTGATCCCTTCACAGCTCGTAGAGCAGGCTCAATAAGAAATCTCCGAATTCTCTCTCTGCTGTACACGTGACCTGAACCAAATCTGCCCGCCCAGAGTCGCACTCTGCAAGCTACCACACGGGGAGCAGATGCGCACACGGGTGACATTCCTCGCAGAGAGGATTCAGGAGGTGAGCCCAGAACGGAAGAGAGACACAGGGAAGTAGAGAGTGTGGCAAGCATCTAAGTGGATTCAACTTTTTCAACGAGAAAAGGTAACAGCATTAATATGACCTTCCAGGGAAGGGAAATTCAGAACAGTGCCGTCTTGGCCTAACTGGATATTGAATCTAAACATTCATGGTTTTTTTCTTTTTGGTGAGCAAGATTGGCCCTGAGCTAACATCTGTTGCCAATCTTCCTCTATTTTATGTGGGATGCTGCCACAGCATGGCTTGATGAGCAGTTTGTAGCTCTGCGCCGGGGATCCAAACCTGCAAACCTTGGGCCACCAAAGCAAAGCGTGTGAACTTAACCACTATGCCACCAGGCCAGCCCAACATCAGTGTAATTTTTGATATGGTACATTTTATTATTATATATCAAATAATTTCAGCAATAATTTCCCTAACAAAAAATTGATCATAGCTTATAAATTATCAACCTATAAATATATATTGTATATGTATGTACATATATATAAATATACAATATATATTTGTCTCACATTTTTGTTTTGAATTGTCAACTTTTAAAAATAGGGGCCAGCCTGGTGGCACAGCGGTTAAGTTCACACGTTCTGCTTCGGTGGACCGGGGTTCGCTGGTTCAGATCCCGGGTGCGGACATGGCACTGCTTGGCAAAAGCCATGCTGTGGTACGTGTCCCACATATAAAGTGGAGGAACATGGGCACTGTTGTTAACTCAGGGCCACTCTTCCTCAGCAAAAAGAGGAGGATTGGAAGCAGCTAGCTGAGGGCTAAGCTTCTTCAAGAAAAATAAAAATAGAGAAACTTTTCATGAAAAAATGTGGATCTTTGGCTTCTCTTTAAAATCTGAAAGATCTGGGGCTGGCCCCGTGGCCGAGTGGTTAAGTTCGCGCGCTCCGCTGCAGGCAACCCAGTGTTTCGTTGGTTCGAATCCTGGGCGCAGACATGGCACTGCTCATCAAAACCACGCTGAGGTGGCGTCCCACATGCCACAACTAGAAGGACCCACAACAAAGAATATACAACTATGTACTGGGGGCTTTGGGGAGAAAAAAGAAAATAAAATAAAATCTTTAAAAAAAAAAACTCTGAAAGATCTGCCAACACCACCACACCCGCCTTCTTGAACGATGACAGTTCACTGGAGATGAGTGACAGGGCATGAGCATCCGGTTTACCACACTCCCCACCACTTCCCAATATATGATCCTTGCCTATTCCACATATTCAGGTTAGCTGCCTGGAACCTGCTGCCATTTCTGCTTGCAGCTATGTGTACGGATTGATTTTATCTTTCCTTTGTCCTCTTTCTGCAGCCAAACCAAGTACCTCTTCACTTTTAAATAAGCTTGCCCCAAATGCATTGCCTCCATAAAAGTTCGTCTGACTAATCCTATCCAAATTTCCTTCTCCCACTGTTTTCTCCACTCGAATATGTTACACTTCATTTATGGCAGCATTTCCCAAATGTACATGGTGAAACAAATATATATTATGTAGAGAAAACATAAGGATACTATGGTTGAATGAATTAAGAAATTCAATAGTACACAAAGTTAAAAGATTCTCTTTGCAGTGGTACTTTTCAGAGTCTATAAAATGCAAATGTGCTCTGTGAACCTGCAAGAAGAGGGCAGAGTATGTGAGCATTTATTAGTTTTTCACGGAACTTCAGGAAACTCTACTGTCATATTTGCTTGCCTTCTAAAAAATGTGCATTCATAGTCTCCAATATTTTTGTTAATTGTTTTCAACAACAGACAGGTTGCAGAGAAGGGAGTGTAGACCATCATGGATGGGGGGGCAACTTTTTATTTTGCAAAGTACGATCATTAAAAAGCAAAATGTAAGTCACCATCAACATAAACACCTTTGCATAGAAGGGAAGTCATTTTAAACACCCCCAAAAGTAGGAAAAACGGTATCTCTATAGAAGACCACCCGTTAAACTGAATTCATTTGGCTTGTAAAATGTGTGCTGTGTTTTTCTTCTTTCCCTTATTTCATTGAAGATCTGTAAAAACTTTGTCACAGACTGTCACCAATGTGCAAAACCGCATTTGGGAAACATTGGTCTACATTACATTCAACCTGGCAACAACACAAACTCAAAAACCGCTGTAAAAATAATTTACACATGAGGGAAGAGATGGTACGTTTCCAGGGCAGGGTTTGCCGTGAGGCTGCAGAAACGCACTGGAGCAACGTGGAGAAAAGATGAGGAGAAGACCGAAGTGGACTTTCCTCTGAGTGGCTTTTGCAGGTTCCTTTCACTGGCCTGATCTTACCCTGGAATCACGCTACAGGAGCTGCCCTCTGGCTGGCCCGGGATCGATGGGAAACAGGGCAATGATCAGGATGTGGAGTGAATGACCTTGACAGCTTGGGTCACAACAAAGAGATACAAAAGTGATACTTTGCGAGTTGAGCCACTGTAGTCTAAAACCTTGAAAATACGTTATTTAATGCATTTCAAGATGAAAAAAGATGACGATGCTTACGGTGATTTTAAGGAGTAGCGACGCAAGATACAAACATATCCCAACGATCTGTGGTGGAGCTCGGTCTTGCCCTGTGATGCTGGGTTGTTATTTCTCGCTGGAGTGAATTCTTGAGTTATGCTGGATAGGAAGTTTAGGCAAGTCCTAATGTATTTTATAAAGTCATTTTTTTTTGCCAGTTGACCCTTACCAGTAGATTACGGTGGTAAAATATAGAACCTCCAAATAATCCATTTTTATTTTAAGGAGGATTTTTTTTCTTTTTATTGTTTTACTTGATGGTTTCTCCTCAAGAGGTTAATAAATCCTTGAGGGTTGGAACTGAAACTACACATTTTAGGATCCTCACTACTAGGTGCCTAGTAAATCCTCACTCAATGCCTTTGTGAGTAATAAACAAATGTGAAAATAGGTAATGAATGAAAACGAGAAGACAGCATAGACAGCATATTTCATTTTTTTCATTTTTCGGTTTTTTTTTTTTTTAAGGAAGATTGGCCTTGAGCTAACATCCGCTGCCAATCCTCTTTTTGCTGAGAAAGATGGCCCAGAGCTAACATCTGTGCCAATCTTCCTCTATTTTATATGTAGGACGCTGCCTCAGCATGGCTTGATAAGCAGTGCCAGGTCTGTGCCCAGGATCCGAACCGGCGAACCCCAGGCCACCAAAGCGGAGCACACAAACTTAACCACTACGCCACTGGGCCAGCCCCTCATTTTACATTTTTTAAATTAGACCTTTTATTTTGAGATAATTGTAGACTCACATGCAGCTGTAAGAAATAATACAGAGGGCTCCCACGTACCTTGACCCCGTTTCTCCTAAGGGTAACATCATGCAAATATTACCCAGATATTAACATTGATGCTGTCAAAAAAGAGAACATGCCCAACATCACGTGGACCCCTCAGGTTTCCCTTTTGTAGCTACTTCCCTCCCGCCACCAAATAGAAGTCCAGGTTCCTCATTCTGCCTGTGTTGACACCAGAAAGGTGGCACTGGGACTCCGCACTACCGCTGGGTGGGAGCCCTAGCTCCACATGGACCTCCACTGATGCCCCTGGGAGAGGGGATGGAACGGGTACTGGGGGCAGTGGTGGAAGTCCTGACTGTCCCCTGGGCATCCTCTGACACCAACAAGGTGGGGGCTTTGGGGCACCTCATTACAGCCTCCTGAGCGGCAAGCCTCAGCTTCCCATCAGCCTTTGCTGGTGTGGGTGGGGCTGGGGCTACATTTCTTTCTGTGATTATTGTTTAAACGTTTTCTATCTTACTAGACTTCCCTTTTCTTGGTCCATTGGTTAGAGAGAGCAGGCTTTCATTGGGGCTCTTTTTTCTGCACTTGTTGGTGTTTCTTGGTTTTTGGCTTCTTCAGTTTCAAATCTGGGATGGAGGATGCAAGAGAAAACGCAGGGAACTCACCAGCAGTCATTCCTTCAGTGCCGAGGTCCCTAGCTAATCTGCCGTCTTCTCTTTGCTCTCTTCTCTTTGCATTTCAGAGTCTTCTTATGTTTGTTTTATATATATACACACACATACATAATGTCTGGGGTCTTTAGTTGTACTTAGTGAGAGGAGTAGGGAAAATTAAATATACTCTATCTTTCTGGAAATGGAATTCTTCATTTTATATTTAAAACACAGAAATTAAAAAGAAAATCTCCTGACTTATAATACATTTTATTATTTTCCTTGAAGATTGTGTGTTTTTATCAAAATGGGCACTTATTCAATTATTATTTTACAGTTCATCCACCTACAAGCAGGACATTCAAAATCCAGCTGGTGAGTAGTGGGAACCCGAGTGTCGCTTTAATATGTAATAGAACTGTTTCAAAAACAAATTCCCACTCGTCCTGACTTTCTTTCTTGCATGCATAAAATGTACACGTTTACATTTTGATGTATTACTCTTCCAAAGATACCTGGTAACCCCTCTTAAAGACAAAGAGTTCACTTTGAATTAACTTTTCAGAACGTAAAAGAGAAGAAAGGTCAAACCCCCCAGTTAGAGACATTTGTCTTGATTTGCTTCCGCTCTATTTAGGGTTAACAAAAACAAAAACACCACAGAATGCATTCTCTCTAATTTCTCCTGTGAAAACATGCTTTTTCTTTCAAGAAAGTTCTCAAATATGAGAAATCACTGAAGCCTTTTCAAAATAGGGAAGGGATTTTCAAAACACACATCCATATTTGATGTTCTCTCATTTAGGAAATAATTTATTTTAGCACATGGGGGTTTTAGCACACGTGATGTTTTGATTTGCCAGGATTTGGGGTGGGAGAAGGAAGAATGGCTGTGGAAGGAAGCCTTGTACCAAAAACCTTCTGATTTTCCCCACTTCCACGCTGGGGCCCTGACGTGACCCTGCCTTCTGCTGACGCATGGGTGGGGCCTGCTGGCAGTCTCAGAGGAAAAGCCCTCAGCTCGCAATCTAAGAATTAGGAGTAATTGATGAAGAGAAACTAACATAACAGTCTAAGAACAGAGTAGACCAAACGTGAGGCCCTGGGGTTATGACAGGAAATCGGGGGCTGAAAACGGAAAGTGATGGTGAGTCATAGAAATCACAATTTGAATCCTCAGTTACTAGGAACCTAGCTCAGAGAGTAATTAAATTAACCAGGAGCAGCCGACGTCCCCCTCTCTTAAACATGCACACACACACACACACAGGCACACATTCATATCATGACTTTTTTAATTTCCAAGACACATCCTAGGTCAACATAATTCACAGCTCAGTCTTCTACCTGTTGCTCCTCTTCTCGTCTCTCCACTCACAGTCATAAAGAACAATCCAACGACAGCCTTCCCGAGAGGTACAGGGGAGTGGGAGTCATCACACAAGATCGCCTTACCTGCCGGACCGTGTTCATCAAGATTTGAAGGAAGGACCTGTTCCTTTTGAAGGATGACTCCTAAGAATTGAATCAAATTGACAATCCTCTTGCGGGGAACTTACTCTAATTCTCCGTCTCCACTGTCTGGGTTAGATGTCCTACTATGCGCCACAGAGTCCCTTGTACATTCTCTCTCAGAGAATTTATTACTTGAGCTGCTTAGGGTGGGGCGACTGTCTTCCTTGATGTGATAACCCCCAAACCTAGCGCAAGGCCTGACACATTGTCCATGCATAATATTTGAGGGCATGAATGAATCTTCCATCAACTGGTCAATTTGGAGAAACAACAGAAATAGAAAACCTTTAAGAGACAATACCCTGACACCCTACGAGCAGAGTGAAGAGTGACGGACAAGCCAGAGAGATGTTTATTGAAGTGCCATTTGTGATCCTGAAAAGTTGGAAACAACCTATTCCATCAACATGGGACTAGATAAATTAAATGTAGGATATTTAGCAGTTTAAAAGGAATGAGTAAGATCAATACGTATTGACACGGGGGACGTCAGAAAGGTGGTTGAAAGAAAAAAGCAAGTTGCAGAATATGTACATTATGAGGCTTTTATAGAAAAGTAAACGGAGCTTCAAGCAATTCTGTACATTTTGTGTAAAAATAACGAAACAATTATATGTATTTTCTCAGGGACTATAACATAGCTGCAATTTATTTAAAAATAAAAATGGTCAGGGCTGGCCCAGTGACACAGCAGTTAAGTGCGCATGTTCCGCTTGGGCGGCCCAGGGTTCACCGGTTTGGATCCCGGGTGCCGACACGGCACCGCTTGGCAAGCTATGCTGTGGTAGGCGTCCCACATATAAAGCAGAGGAAGATGGGCATGGATGTTAGCTCAGGGACAGTCTTCCTCAGCAAAAAGAGGAGGATTGGTGGCAGATGTTAATTCAGGGCTAATCTTCCTCAAATAAATAAATCAATAAATAAAACTGGTCAGAAGGCCATATTTCAAACTCATAACTGGTTTCTTTAGGGGACGGGAGGAGAGCTAAAATGAGGATGGTGAAGGGGACGTTGGGACTGTCCTTATTGTTCATTTCTCTTTAGAAGGAGAGTCCTTTAATTACAAGTGTTGCTTGTATATATAAACATTTTTTTTCTCCTTTACACTAAAACTTGGTACATTCTTAGACTTGAAACATTTGCAAATTGTACCCCAGCGCTTCAGAATATCTTGGTAGGATTTGTGGAACTTTTTTTCCCCTTCTCCTTCTTCATTAGAAGCTGAGAAAAACATTTGTGAAGGGTATTGCTGAGGCCAATCCTCCTCATTTTGGAACAATCTCATTGTTTGTCAACTGCCAGCTTTGACATTCTCTCTCACTTCCCACGGTCTGGCAGCCGGGAAGGATTCCGGAGCCAACTCCATTCTCCCCTCCGAAGAAACAGCTTAGCAGTCTGCACTGTGTTTGGAGAGAACTAGGAAAATGTGCAATTTTTTCCCCTCTGTTCCAAATGCCCAAGCGTGTGTGTGAAGATGGGGAAAATCTCCCTCATGGCAGAAATGCGCTATGAGCATCCTCCATAAGAAGAAGTAATTTTTTGATACGTCTTGGTCCTTGATGGAAGGCTTGATAGCACAACAAAATAGCTTCCAGACTCCATCCCTTCCTTCCAAAAATTTTCAATCAAAAACAGACAATATGGACACAAATATTTCATAATAATGACAAATATTGATGGAGTGCTATACATCTCAACAACTTTATGAGCTAAGTCCTATTATGATCACACATTTTACAGATGAGGAAACTGATGCTAAGGGAATTGCAGAGTGTTGTGCAATATGTGACAGAGTCACAATTCAAACCCTGGCCTCCAGCTCCAGCGAGCCCCGGTACCTCTTAACCATAGTCCCACACTGCCTCGTGTCAGACGCTCTCCTACTCAGTGTCTGGCATATAGGAGATCCTCAATAAACACATGACTGAATTAATGACTACTTTACATCAACAGACACTTGATTAAAGGACATTGTGCAGAACCAAGGGCATGCTTAACCACTCTAGGAATATCGACAGTGAGCGCTATAATCCAATCTGGGACACAATCCTGGGATTTCGAGTCATAGAGATAGAGGTACAATCCTTGACTACTTCCCTTATAAATGTGGATAAGTGTTTTAGTTTTTCTAAGCTTCAATTTTCATACTTGGAAAAGAGGTGAAGTGTAATAAGCAGGATTCTAAGATGGCCCCCCAAATTCTTGCCTGCTGGTGTTACACACCATGTATAATCCTCTCTCCTTGAGTATGGAGGAACCTGTGATTATGATGGGATATCATTCCTGTAATTGTATTACTAATCAGTCGATTTGGAGTAAATCAAATGGAAATTACCCTGGGTGGGGCTGACCAAATCAGAGGAGCCTTTACAAGGAAGTAAGCCTGGCCTGGAAGTAAGCAAACTGCCATGTTGTGAACTGCCTTCAGGAGCCATGTGACAAGGAACAGTGGGTAACCTCTAGGAGGTGAGAGCAGAATCTGGATGATAGCTAGCAAGAAAAGGGGGTGTCAGTCACACAACCACGAGGAAATGAGCTATATCAACACCCAGTGAGCTTGGAAGAGGACCCAGAGACTCCGATGAGAGTCACAGCCTCCACCACCACCTGATTTCAGCCAGGTGAGACCCTGGGCAGAAGACGCAGCTAATCCACACCCTGACTCCTGACTCATGGAACTGCGAGATAATAAATTTGGGTTGTTTTAAGCTAAGTAAGAAGTTTGTGTTAATTTTTTATATGGCAATGGAAAACTAATATAGACAGTGATACGTCATACAGTGACATGAAAATTAAATAAAATAATATAGGCAAATTGCCTAGCACTTGTGTGATCAGAGTAAATTTTGGCCACCATCCTTCTTAGGAAATCTGAAGCTGCCTGCTTACTGCTCTGAAAGTGAACATAATGGCTGGAGTTCCAACAGCCATCTTGGCCCATGAGGACAAGAGCCACACTAGGGATGGTGAGTGGAAAGTTGGAGAAAGGCTGGACCTGTTGCCCATCACAGAAAAACCACATCAACCTGGACGTAGTGGGCACCACCTCTCGTGACTGAGTCACTCTTCTGGAGTTTCCCTGTTATTTCCAGCCCAACCCAATTCTGTTAACAGGTTCTAATCAATGAGGTACATAATTTATTGACTCACAATCAGGCTCTCACCAGCAAAAATATTGACAGTGCTGACTTTATTCACAAGAGCAGGATATTCTGGAACTTCTAGAACAGAGGAATCGAAGTGATACCAAAAAAAGGGTTATTCCACCTGTTGGTCAAGAATTCTGGAGAAGACAGTTGAGATTTCATCTTTGATTGGAGGAGGTGGGGAGTAAATAATGAGAGAGAGACAGAGATAGCTAGAGGGAGAGGAGGAGAGAGGGCAAGAGGGAGCGAGAAGAAAGGCACATGAAACTCCTCTGTGCAGCTGGCTTCTTCAGGGCCTCCAGCGTATTTAAGGACCGTCCTTCATGAGCATCATGATTATCTGCTCCGTCAGAGGAAGAGGGTCAACAGCAAAGAAGGATCAGTCTCTCTCTCTGAGCTCATTTCCATGCTTCAACTGCAGGATCTCTTTTTCTGGAGAGAATTCCTATCTTATCATTAAAACTGCTGATCGTAGCCCTGCTAATAGATGAATATTGCTCACACACACAGAAAAGGAGCTAATGCGATCAAACGCAACACTAATATTAAATTACTGTAACTCATTTTCCTTGCCTGTACGTTATTATTTCCCACCCCCTGCCCTTCGCAAGAGCTTGTACGTGCACACAAAATCTATAAACTCTTCCCAGGAATATAAAAGCATCCTCTAGGATGTTGATAAGAAGCAGGACAGTCACTCTCTCCTGACATATTTGTTCTTTAAAAACAAATCAATGGCACAGGGATTTGGCACCTGAATGCAGAACAACGGCTTGATGAGGCAAAGATTGTCTTCATTAAGGACATTAATATTCATAGGGAGTAGAAAATCTGACACAAGAGAGGACTCACTAACCTTTTCTCATATTAGATTTTTACTTCTTAACACAATTACAGTCCGGCAATGACTTAATTAATGCTGCTTTTCGTCAGCCGCCTTTAAAGAGCTGTCAATTTGGTCCTGCAGAGGCTGTCAACGAAACAGAAAGACAGTCATCTCGGTGAAAAAGACACAGGAAGAAATTCAAACACTTAATAATATTCAAAGTGCTAAGCAAAGTCACATATCAACTGGGATTAAGAAGAATTTTTGTCTCTTCCTTCCATCTTGTTTAAGTGAGTCTTGGCGATGGCACATTGGGACTTGACTGTTGGGTTTAGAAGGTGCAGAGAAAGATGGAGCAAAAATTACAGAGGTGGAAGGAAAGAATTTCCCTACCTTAAAAATGTTGTGTATCTGGGGCCAGCCCGGAGGTTTAGTGGTTAAGTTTGTGCGCTCCGCATTGGTGGCCCAGGGTTTGCAGGTTCAGATCCTGGGCGTGGACCTAGCACTGCTTGTCAAGCCATGCTGTGGTGGCATCCCACACACATAGAGGAAGATTGGCACAGACGACAGACAGCTCAGGGACAATCTCCCTTACAAAAAAAACGTGGCATATCAATGGCCTATAATCTAGGATGACCTCGGTGATCTGCTCTTGACAGTCATAGAAGGTGGCATTAGACTTTAAAAAGAACTTGAGAAAGCATACTGTCCAAACACCTCTCTTTATAGAGGAGGAAATTAGCCAGTCTCATATATCTTTGACCCAGATCTCGCAAACATAAGCTCAGCTGGCCAAAATTACATCTGCAGGTTTTTGTTTCTTAGGACGCACAGTGTTAGAAAAACGGTTAAAATAAAGTATTTACAAAGACGTAAAATTTCAGGACGCAGGCTGTTCTTTAACACTTAGACTATGTAGAGCCTGTCTCCTTCCTCTCATGGCCAGGACCGGCAGAACTCAAGAAGTGGCGGCTCTCTCCAGTCTTACCACCATCCCCTCGGCTTCCATCTGGCCAGCTTTGCCCCTTTCCTATCCCGTCTGATCCCTTGAGGCACGTGCCATTGACTTTCTTGCTTTACCCACTCGACGTGGGCCTCTCTCCAAACACAACCGCAGACCTTCCCAGAGGTCAACACCTGCTGCCAACCCCAGGATTGTCAGTTTGAACAAACTACGCTGTTGCCGAGGATATTTTCCTTTGGTTATTTCTTGGCTAAAAATGTAGTCTTGTCACATGGCTGGCACACACCTCCCAGCTCTTGGCCTACATCTCAATCGCAGCACTACGATATCTGGGATCGGATAATTCCCTACTATGGGGTCTATCCTGTTCATGGGAGGATGTTTAGCGGTATCCCTGGGCTCTATCCGTGAGATGCCAGTAGCAACCTCCTTTATCCCCTCAGTGTGACAGCCAAAAGAGTCTCTAGACATTGCCAAGGGTCTCCTAGAGGACAAAGTCATCCTTTGACCGAGAACCACTGGCCTAACTGGTCCCTTGTCTATCTTCAACTTCGACGCCCCATCCTCAGAGAGGCCTGCCCTCATCACTCTAACTCATCCTCCCTTACTCTCTGGTAGGGCACCTGGTGCATTTCACACCCTGTATGTTTTAGGGTTTTTTTTCTTTTTTTGTCCAGTGTCTAGATTAAAAGCAGCACAAAAATGAAGGCCACTATTAATGTTATTTGAACACATGATTCAGTGTTTCACAATCCTCCACCATAAGGTTAATTATGCGTCACCAGCAGTGAGCTTGTTAAATCCAGTCTCCTGGATCGCTTTGGGGGAAAAAGGCACAATATCACCATTCCTCTCTGGTTAAGCCATCAGTGACTTGGGTCACACAGACCTGACAAGCAGGCGCCCTTCCTCATGACTGTGCAGCTCTGCTTTCAGTGCTCGCAGGTGTCAAAAATTAAATCCCATTTGTTACATTCTGGACCTCGAGTTCTGGTTTGGAAAAGATGAGCCATCATGTAGAGGAATGACAGTTGGTGATGCCTTTATTTTTTCCTGCCTGAGAAGTTACCGGCTGAGACTCTGTCTATAAAGACACAGAGGGAAACTTGCAGACTGCCTTTATTCTGGGAAGAGTTGCTGGAGGGGCCCTGCTTAGCCGCACAAAGAAAAGCCCAAGAGAGACTCACTTGCCCAGAGGGAAGGACGTGATTGGATCTCGTGGGGCTGCCCCTCCCAGTGTCCTTTGCCATCTGAGCTGGTTACTGGAGAAGAGGTGGTAGATTTCCATAGGGGTCAAGGTGTCTGATGCCAAGGAAAGGTTCCTGACCCCTTTCCTCTGTGACTCATTATTTTTAGACTCTCTCTGATTCACTGAGGTGTTCTTGTTTAAGATCTTTTGACAGGCCCCAAAGAGGGGCTCACTGAGAGAGAAGGGCATGCTGGCTGGGGACCCAGAATCAGCATCAGTCCCTAAAGATCTGTTGGAGAATCCTCCCCAGGGCACACCACATGACTGAGGCTGGGGAGACCTCAGAGCCTACCCCTCCAACGCAGTGGGCATACTTCACAGGAATCATCCAGCACACACGTGAAACTCAAGCGGGCTAAACAATAGGATTCTAAGGTTAAGATATCACTCCGGTTAAAGCTAAAATCTTAAGCAGCTAAAAGGCCTCCTTGCAGTAGCGGGCAAGGTCACATGGGCTGCATGGGACTCGTTTCCAACAGTGACACCATGTGGAAGCACCGGAAACGGCAGCAGCTGCGACCTGGGGTGGATTTCCAGACTTCCCAACACAGCATTTCTCTCTCCGACTGCCTTTTGAATCAAAGGTATCTCTGTGACATGAAGACAGCTCCTGGGACTCAGGAAGAACTCACGTGTGCATGGAGGGCACGCTCTGAGGTCAGGGAAGACTGCATAAGGAATATACTAAAATTTCTACTTAGGAGTATTTATGGAGCCTTGAGTAATTAAGTGGAACTAACGAAAGAGGTGTGGCTGTAGAATCACGTCATACAAGTCGTAGAATCAAGTCATGCCAGTTGTGCCTTTCGGAGTCTGTAAATTAGTCTGGCTCTGGTGTCAAAGACAAAGGAATCTGTTATAAGACCATCAGTAAGGATAACTTAGATTTTCAAGTTTCAGAACCAGACTTGTGAGAATTTGCTGCTCTTTTCTCTGTGCATTAACCCACTGATCGACGGGGCATATTCACATTCAGGCTGCCAGTCGTAAGTTACAGAAGAAAGAACTGATCACACCTCCTTTCTCCATTATCAGCCCCTAGTGATGACGGATCTGCATACAGAGGCGTTGACATGGCACAGATCTGAGTTCAGTCTCACTCTGCCCCTTGTTAGCTGTGCAGTCTTGAACAAGGTTCGGTTTCCTCATCTGTGATAATTATTTCATCCCAGTTAGCCTTTATTGAGAACTTCTTATAAGTCAAGAAATGTGCTTTTCAAGTATCATTTCAAGAAATCTCATGATACCTACAAGATGTAGGCACAATTTTTATGAGCACAAAGTGAGGTTTAGTGCTGTTAACAAATTGTTCAGGCTGATGCAGCTAGTAAGTTGTGATGTCAGGTTGTGAACACAGGCTGCCTTAGATCTTGTGCTCCAACCACTGCTCTGTACTGTTTCTGTCATGGGGTTTTGCGATCACCAAATGAGATCAGGTATGTAAGTACTTAGCCTAATATGGAGCACATGGTAAGTAATCAATAGATGCTGTCTTTTCCTCTTTACACACATCAATATCCTACTCCTAAACATCACCTCCTTCTTACCCCTTTCTCTCAATTAATAGTGAAATCTCTTTATTCACTTATTTAACCATGGCCTGATTCTGCCTGCATCTGTCTTAGGTCAAAGCCTTCCTTCTAAGAACTTTTTCTTACTCACTTTTGTTCAAGAACTCATTCTTGTTATTGTTTGAGCTCATGTAGATGGTGAGTACAATTTTTTTTCCTAACATAAATGTTGGAGTTCCTGCCTAAATTGGATGTCTGGGACCCACACTAGCATGTTTGTCCCTAATGAGACCTCCTCATGTTGGAAGTGAGCCTTTCTGTATGACTGCATATATTGAACTGATTTTGTAAATAGATTGAAAGCTTATAGTTGAGTATCAATAGAAGTTAATTTGGCCTGGAAGTCTCCCCAGAGGCTCATGTCATATTTACCATTATTAGATCCTGTAGATAAAACCATTTACCTTTAAAACTATCATTGGAAGAAGGACATCCTGATTTTTCCACTGCGATGCCACCTAAACCTTAGCAAGCCTGGAATATTAACATGGCGAGTGGGCCCGAGGGCACGGATCTTCTCATTCTGCCATAGTGGCACTCAGGGAAATCTCATCCACAGGTGGCCCAGCAGATGCTCAGAGGATGACCCGCATTTGTCATTGAATGAACTCCCTTATCTCTGAGGACTTTGTGTCTTTTAGGAGTCACGCCTGTCATGGGGAAGACTGAGAACACCTTTCAAAGGAAACCTAATTTACTTAAAGAAAAGTGTGTGTGCCCCTTCAACAATCTTTTTGTGTACTATTCCATGGACAGGATGATGGAACAGACAATTTCAAGCCAAGGCGCTTTTCTAAGACACCTGTCTGCAGATAACTGATCATGAAATACAAGTGACTCGAATGCCCAGGAAGAGGGATTACGATGCCTCCACCGCGATAGGCTGGGGCAGAGATGGATGTTTGCACACCTGTGTTAGGCAAATTCTCCCCTCCTTAAGGGAAAAGAGAAAGGTTGTCAGATCTAAGAAAGTCGTCTTCCTTCTGGACTCTCGTTGCCTCCCCCAACATGGAATCTGAATCATGTATCAGGGAAATGGAAAAGAGAATTCTCATTCTATAAAATGGGTTCAAGGAAATGTAAGGAGAGAAATCAATATAAATACTGATAAGTGATCTGCTTGTTTTAGAATTAGGATGCAGATAGAATAAATTTAAAACGCAGATCTTACTACTATTTTCATAGTCACTAACAATTGTTTGTAATGACGTATATCTATACAAAATCAACTCTAATAATAGATCCTACGTATAGAAGGCTTACTGTGTGCCAGGTAATGTTCTATGTTATTTACATATCCTGTCTTATTTACCCATGCTGGACAACAATCTGACATGGAAGGAATCACTATTGGCATTTAAGGGATAGAGAAATTGGGATCAATTCTCTCTGACTTTTAAGGTTATACTCTTAAATGCATGCTCTATAATCTCATTTCACACACACAAATGTGCACACACATGTATGCCTGTATTCACGCTCCCAGATTCTCATGTATGTTTGTAGATTGCACTCTCGGGGTCTCAGGTAGTGCATGGATGCCGAAGTAGTGGAATTGAATAATTGTTCACTGTGGTAATCCCCAGGGTGGCTGTCAACAAGGCTTAATTTAAAAATAAACAAAACGGAACAAAACATGCAGGTACGGTAGGAGCTGAATTCTGCAATTACTCTTCGTCTCTCTCGTCAGCAACTTGGAATCCTGAAGCAGAATTCAGGAGCTTGGGGTGTGCAGTCCTCATCTGAATGCTGAACACAACTTCTGTATCAAAGGTACTCAGTGACAGGCTGCACCCCGTTCAGGATACTTTTCTGAAGCAGTTATTGGAGGGGGAGATAAAAATGAACTTTCCCGTATAAACTTGTGCTAACTCTTACATTTTAATGAACAGGTCGTATGCGGTTCTAAGGATCTCTGCATGTGTCTTTAGACCTCATTTCTTCCCTTCAGCTGTAAGGAGAGGAGAAGAGAGAAGCAGAGAGCCGCACCAAGTCCCGCAATAGTTCATAAATATCTCTTTAAATATGAAACAGTCTAAACCCTCAGTGGCCATGGCTTATTTATGAAGCTCCTTTTCCAAACTTCTCTCTGTATCGTGACCACTCTGAACTCACACAATGGTCTTCCAATACGTCAAACACTGAAGCATCCTCTATCAGATCCCATCATCCCCTAGGGCCCCTTTGCAATCACCTTTGTGTTAGTCCTACTTCGGTTTCATATTATAATTCAGTGCAGTGTTCAATTTGCCGTTGATTCTGCCGTATCATCTGTCCTGGCATCACAGATGAACATAAGAAATCATCCTTAGAACGTGCACTTGTTCTCCAACCAAAATCCTTTTATCCAAAAAGATAGCACCACAAGTGTGCTATCTGGCATGTTCGTAACAACACATTTTACTAAAAAGTAAATCAAGTATATAGGACTCATTTCAAACAATCTTTTTGAAACACAGAAAACCATGAGGAAGAAAATTTAACAATCATGACAAATACTCTCACCCCAAAATAACAATTTTAAATATTTTGCTATGTTCCTAAGTGGCCTTTGTCTATGCATTTTTGGGGCACAGTTTAGATTGTACTATATATAACATTGTGAATTCTCCTCTTAACAGTAAAATGGAAGATTTTCACGTATCAATAAAAGCATTTCATAATCCTCATAAAAGAAGGAGTGCAAAGAGGATCTACCTATCAAAACACAAACAAAATAACATGAAAAGGGATTGTAGAATTCTACTCCAAAAACTTAATATTGTGGACTCCAGCTTCGTCACAGGTCAGATAACTGTCTCTGTATATCTGATATATTCTGGATTGTCTGTACAGCTGAGGTTGTCCTGGTTATTCACACTTATTCTATCTGATTATTAATCTTTATCAATATTTTGCCTTCCATGGGGAAAGGGACCATATTTGTCTTATTTCCTCCAGATATCCAGGGCCTAGCATGGTGTCAGGCATGTGGTAGAGGGTTGGGAAGTAGATGTTGAATGAATAAATGATTGCCTCCTTTTCCTGTCTAATCTTCAGGTGAGAATTAGATGCTGATCAAGTGGCAGTGGCATTGAACTCAGAGAACAGAAAAACAAGGATTCTTCACTTTATAGTCAACATAACGAGAGGAAACAGGGATTCCTATCTAATGCAGCATTGCTGTTTTTTTAATTATTCTCCATGTTTAGAGAAATAAATAATTACCAATCCTTGCATGAATTCCAATCCATTTAATCTCTGAAAGATTGATTGTGGTCAGGGAGCCTTTCTAAACATGGTAAGCTTTCTCAATTGCCTTTTGGGCAATTCTAAGACTTCTTCACGTTGGGTTGATGGTCATTAATACCATCCCAATATCGCACCTGAACACTTTATTATTCCACAAAGGAGAAGACAGGAAGCAGCCTTATAAAAACAGAAAGCAGAATGAAGTGACATCATTAAATGCCAGACACTCCATTGAACTCTATGAGATGTTTTGTAAACCTCAGTGCACGACACAAGTTTTACACACAGGACTCCATATGTAGAAAGAATTGTCGCTCTTTCCCAGACATATTCACCAATTGTGCTTTATTTTCCTCTTTAAAAACAGGGATAAAAATAGTACCTACCTAATAGAGTTATTGTGTCTCTTGGGTAAATTAATGTCTTAAAGCACTAAGAAAATTGCCTGGGATAGACTGTGCCCCAAAATATTAATAATTTTGCCCCCTAATGGACAGTTTCTTTCTTTATATATATTTTATTATCAGTTATTATAAAAAGTAAAATATTTTCATTGTAAGAATTTTGGGAAAAACAGAAAAGAGTAAAAAAATGTCACGTTTAACTCTTCACCAAGAGATAACCATTGCTGTTACAAATATCTTTTTATTTCAGTAAAAGTGGTGGTTCTAAAATGTTTACAGATCCTTTAACACTTCTTGCTTCAAAAGATGAAACCTAATCCTCCTCGCCTTGAGTGAGGGCCAGACTTAGCGACTCCCTTCTAACCAACAAGAAGTGGAGGAAGTGATGGTGTGTGACTTCCGTGGGAGGCTAGGTCATAGAGGCATGGCTACTTCTACATTACTCGTTGGGACTGTCACTCTGGGGGCAGCAGGTCATCATATTGTGAGGACACTCAAGCAGCTTGTGGAGAGGCCCCTGTGAGGAGGAACCGAGGCCTCCCACAAACAACCAGAACCAACTGTGAGCCATGTGAGTGAGCCAACACAGAAGGAACTCTTGCCAAGATGCAGCCCTTACCGCATCTTGACCATCACTTCATGAGAGGCACTCATCTGGAGTCTTCAGCTAAGCCACTTACAAGTTCTTGACTCATAAAATTATGAGATAATATTTTTTTTAATTTTTCTTTTCTGCTTTATCTCCCCAAACCACCCCCGTACACGGTTGTATATCCTAGTTGCCTGTCCTTCTAGTTGTGGGATGTGGGACGCCGCCTCAACGTGGCCTGACGAGCGGTGCCATGTCCGCGCCCAGGATCCGAACCCTGGGCCG
Organism: Equus quagga; assembly: GCF_021613505.1. Classification (NCBI taxonomy): domain Eukaryota; kingdom Metazoa; phylum Chordata; class Mammalia; order Perissodactyla; family Equidae; genus Equus; species Equus quagga. Next base: position 102,292,450 of record NC_060278.1, on the reverse strand, counting down.
CAGCAGCGGAGTGCGCAAACCTAACCACTCGGCCACGGAGCCGGCCCCAAATGTTTATTTTTTAATCCACTAAGTTTTGAAGTAATTCATTACACAGCATTAGATAACCAATACAATGACTATACATAGTCATGTATAATTTCTAAAACTTATATTAGTTTTTTTCCTTTCAATTAGGCTCATTCTTTTTTCATAAACTTTCATTATAAATTCTATAGATGCCTTCATGACTTTAAGTATTTTAACATATTATTTAAAATCTCTTTTAGGTTGTTCTATCATCCATAGTTATCAGGGAACAAATTCTGTCACTTTTTGCGTGATGATCTCTCACTGTGTTCATGCCTTTGTGTTGGTTTGTAGATTTGACTCTGAACTTCCTTGGAAGTGAGAGCAGGAGGTTCCTTAGGTCATGGATGTCTCCCTGTGGGTGGGTTCACATGTGCCTCTGTTTGGACCTAATGGCTTTTATCAGTTCAGATGAGCTTAAGTTAATTTCCAGTTTCGGTGGTAATTTCTGGTTTCCACACTAGCTATTGTGATCACAGACTCCATGTCCACGCACGATGCAGGCTTGGGATTCAGATTTCTCATGGTTGACTCTATCCGCTCAGAACACTTGGTAAATAATAAGTTTCCTTAAAGTGACCTTGGAATGTGGAGGAGTTTCTTGAGTCCTCTTTTCACAGATTGGTGGCTTCTGACTTTATGCAGGAGGCTCATTTCTAGTTCCTTGCAACCATACGAACTTGAGAACTCATCTTCCATCCCCACACAGACAATACCCCAGCATTACAGTCTTTCCTGACCCCTATGACGCATTCGCTCCTCCCAAAACAGAAACACGTACAATTTTACTGTGTGTTCTCTGAACAAACTCTTCTTAAAACACCTTCGTTTCTCCTTCTCTCTGACGATTATCCAAGGCCACAACAATAGTCTCTTCCCCTTTAAAAGTCTTGCTTCTCAAAATATCATGTTCACTGAGACACCTTTATTTAATTCTATGGATTCAATACAGTTTATTTAAGCCAAATATAAAAGATTCCCAAACATATGTGCTTACAGAATCTCTCTACAAGGTCTATTTTCCTACCAATAGGAAACTCTCGTCCTATATTTAACTCTCGTATTTGTCATTTCATGATCATTAACTACCCATAATACAGCAATTTTCTTAACACATTAATGCTAAAATTTGTGTCAGATACTCTTTACTATTGGTCTAGATGCCCTGGGGATGGAGAGGCAGTGCCTTACCTCATGAAGGGTGGTTTACTATCCAATTTCACTTACAGTAACCTACCTATTGTCTAAGGCATTTATGGCAACACCATGTTGCCTTTCTTTCTTCTTTTGATAAAATGGATGCCTTAGCCTAGTCCTAAACATCTCATAACGTGCCAGCTTCCTCCCCGAAGCACAGCTTAGAGGCTGCCACACAACACGCAGTGGGTCTCAGAAGTACACCACAAGCACGGGTGTTCCATTTTCATTGAGAACAGCTGCTCATTTGCTGTGGCGAAAAGAGGCCTCAGGGTTAGAAGGGACCAAACTGCTCAGCCTTTAATGTTTCTGCAAAATTATCTTGTTGACAAGTTCAGCATTATAAATTTGAATCCATTAGCTAAAAGGATCCATAAATATTTGAATAATGGCCTTTTTAGAGTTTTACCAGTCTATCAAATTTGTCACATGTCCACTTTTTACATTTTTCCTACTACTGAAAAGAAAAGGGCTGAACTAAGTCTTATGGATGGTTTCTAGACATGGGACTTTTATCCTTGCTTTCAAAATGGAAATGTTTTGCCAAGCAGAAATTGGTTAACAAAACCACGCTAGCCTCTGGTAGTAGTGGCAGAGGATGAACAGGCCACTAAAATTTGCTCTCCCCGCCCGTGCAGTGGCATCTGGTCGACTAGGGTTCTGTTTCCTAGCCTGGCATCCAGGAATGGCTAGAATGATAAGTTCTGGCCAATGAAATGTAAGTGGATGTGACATGAGTCACACCCAGAGAAGAGTTTTATAGAGCCCATATGTCTTCTCTGTTGTCTCTTTTTCTCGCTGGAAAATGAGGACTCTGAGGCAGTGAACGATGGAGCCATAAGCTAGAAGGAACCTTAGATCCCGAATCATTTCCTGGAATAAAGTAATCCACATGTCAGCCATGAACATCAACATCGGTCCGTTGCGTGCATGAAAATGTACTTACTGAGTTAAACCACAGAAATTTAAAATTCGTTTCAGCAGCAAGAAATACCCCAACTAAGTGACCTATTGTAACTTGAAATATCAGCAAAACTATTGATCTCTTTTTGTACATTGGAATTCCAGATTTCTTCGTTGTTGTTTTTGTTTTCAAAAGAGATCTCCTAAATTCTGAAGTAGTGACCCCTGAATATGTTCTTAAGAGGTGAAATACGACTTGGCTCAGTGGTGTTTGTATTAGATTATGAGTCTGCCACAATGGTCTGTGGGAATACCTTGCTGCCTGACAAAAGCACCAAGCAGACAGCCATTTAATACATATGTTATTGTACCACCTGCTTGTCTGGTTTCTAGAGAACTCAATGCACCTCCTAGTCAACATCTCCAAAAAGCAGCAGTCCAAACTCCTCACAACCATACAATCTTGTTGGTCGTATTTATGGTAGGTCATTATATGCATTTCCTCCACATTTCTAGGCTTTCTTAAATCTATCAATAGATGAAGGAGCTCACAGTAGAACTCCATCCTATGGCCCCTTGAAAACCATCACCATCTTCGGGGAATAACAGCATAGTGCTACCCGCTCTGCCTGTGGGACTCTTTTAACAGGTAGCACTCACTAAGCTTTTACAATGCGCCAAGTATTGTGCTAGATGTTCCATAAACACCATTCCTGCTAATCCTCAGAACAACTCTATAGGACTTACATAATTATCTCCAGGACATTGAGACTTGCAGAGCTTAACCAACTTGCTGAAAATTGCACAACTGGTAAGTGGTGGAATATGGATTTAAACACATTTATGTTTCAAATCCACGTGCTGTGGGAATCTCATAGAGAACGCTATGAATGTCCACGTGAATAACTGATTTTATAGCCCAGGGTTTCTCCACCTTGGCGTATTGAACTTTGAGGCCAGAAAATTCTTTGTTGTGAGGGGCCATCTTGTGCACTGTAGGATGTTTAGCAGCATCCCTGGTATTTATCCACTAGATGCCAGTAGCACCACCCACCCCAAGTTGTGACTATGAAAATGTCTCCAGACATTGCCAAATGTCCCTGGGGGACAATATTACCCTCAGTTGAGAACTAGCATCACAACCTAATGTTAGAAACAGATTTTCATCCCCTACGGAACTGATATAGTCCCTTCTTTCTGATAAAGAAAATTATGTAAGTGGTCGTGTCTCCATTTTTGCTCTGCCTGCCAAGAAGCTCAAAGACAAATGTAAATTTCAGCTATAGCAAATAAGCAGTCCCAAAGTCCTGAGCAATTTCCATTTATCCTTTTCTAATTCTTGACCTACCCTGTCTTTTCCCCCACCTTCTTTATTTCTCTACTGATTTTTTCCATTATAGTATGTCTTTCTCTGTTTGAAGTTATTTGAAATACTTCACAGAAGAGCCAAGGTATAAATACAAAAACATTTTTATACTGATTCGGAAATCCACCTCCTTAATTATTTGATCAAAGCTGAATCTTTCTAAGAATGAAAAATATTTCTGTTTTCTTTTTAGATCTTTTCAATAATTCTCTCTGATCTTAAAAATCAAAGTTGGATTAAGAAATTGAACTTTATCAAAATTTTCTGGCTCCAAGAATCATATTCTCAAATGGGTTCAGGCATACTGGAATGATAGAAAGAATTTAAAAAGCTAGACAGGCTTTGGAAATAGTTTTTTTCCCCAAGTTTTCCTACTGCAAATGCTGAAAATTATTATTCCACTAAAATACTTTTTTACGAAGGTTATAAGGAGAGAACGTTATGATAAAAATGGATTCCTTTCTAAGATGCTTTTCTAAGATTTTGCACCACTGATGCTCTAAATTGATGCACAAAGACAGGTTCAGCTCGTTCAGAGACTCCACTTTTAGAATTCTACCACATGTTTTCACAAATGAATTTTCCAGTCTGTCAATTACCGGGGAGATAAAAATTGGGTCCAGAACAAAGGGTGAGTCAGAGACTCATTTGGAAATTTGGGATTTCTGGTTCTGCTTTGACAGATTTGGAAGAAGACGCAAAACATTTCCTGTAAATACCATCACGGGATGGATTCTCACTCTCTGATTCCCCCATCAAACAGAAATCTATATTGTGCCTTGAGCTGAGCCCCAGAGAAATTATCAATATTCACACATCTGGCACAAATCTGTTGGAAGAAAAAAAAAAAACATTATGCCATCTGTATTTCTTCGATCGTTTCATAGCACAGCTCCAGTCTCTAACAGTCATTTTGTCACACAGTCTTGTAAATATAAAGTTATATTACTTCTTGGCTTGTTTGAGGACACCGTTCATCATAAGGGGAGGATGAGGAGATGATGTCACCGCCAGGAAAAAAAACACTTGCCTTTCTGAATCCCCCCGCTTCCCTGGAGTATGGAGGAGCCAAATTTCATCAAGTTTGGCACAGTTGTAGGAATTAACATGACTGAAATGTATGCCAGATTTCAAAACAATTTCTAACAGTTTCTGTGAGACCGTGTAAGCAACCGAAAATTGACATGTTGTGTTGTGCCCAAGTCAGCCAACTGCTGTCACTGCATAATTAGATTTTCCTGCATGAGAAGAGAGTCTCCTTTAAAAACTTATGAAATAAGGCAGGAGCTAATATAAAGTATAAGTGGGCCTGTTATTTGCAAAGAGGTAGGCTTCCGCCGAAGAATGACTTTGGACACGCGCATCCAGGAGAGGCCGAAGGCCCTGGCTTTCTGTGCTTCACGTACATGAAATGCTCTTTGCGAAGGGAAGAGGATTTACAGCACAAGCCAGATGGAAGTGGGCCCACTTGGCTGCCCAAGGAATGGCTGAAACCCAGAACCATGAACAGATTTGGAGCTAATGAATGTGCAGTTACTTCTCTCTGATACAGGATAGTAGATATGTCAGAGTATGCTGGGTGCCCCCGACATTTATTCTCCTTTCTTCAACAGTGACAGTAATTTTTGTTCAGTACAGGGCCACCTGGCTGAAGACTACATTCCCCAGGCTCCCTTGCTTCTGGCGTAACCATGTAACTGGATCCTGGCCAATGAGACATGAGCAGAAGGAAAGTTTCCAAATTCTATGTCATGTCCTTAGTAGGAAATGCAGGTTACCTCCTTGTTCTCCCTTCCTGTCTTCCTGAGGACAAGAGTGTAAGCATGGTCATAAGCCATCTTTGGCCATGAAGAAAAGATCTATCAATGTGGACAAGGGCTGCACCCTATATGTGGCAGGGCAATAAGATAAAAACAGCCACATCTCTGATACATTTGAGTTGGCATACCAACCTTGGATGGCCTTCTGGAGTGTTCCATGAGACAGAGGCCAGTTATTGCTTCGATTAAGCCATTATAATATTGGATCTGTTATAACAGCAGCCTTTTCTGTATCCTAACCAATACTGCACACTTGGAAATGATCTTCCGAGTTCATCTAGCTAGACTCTTGCAGGCGGGACAGTGTACCCAGGACGTGTATCTTCATTTCCCAATCACCTCCTTCAAGGTAAACACCTTTCCCCAAATGATTTTGTCTCTCTGAAAGGCAAAATATGACTCAAAATATCATTCATTTATTCATTTATGATGAGGTGATTATAATTATTATTACCATTTTACAAACGAAGAAACTGTAGCTTAGAGAAGTGAAGTAACTTGCCCCAAATTACATGGCAAATAATTTTAGTTTTTTCACATCATATGCTCAAATGGACTAAGTTCTTAGCCTACAGAAAAGTGTTCAACAAAAGTTTGTTAAATGACTACACAATTGAAAGGAAGCAATAGAACCAAGACTAGAACTCAGGTCTGCTGACTCCAAACCAGTGATTTTAAATTCGACACAATCTTTGCTCCCTGACTGTGTTTTAAATTAGGCTTCTTTGAGCTGCATTTGTGAGTAAAAGTTTAGATGTATTTGTAAAAATATACATTTTAATTAAAAACTTTAAATTTTTGAAAATAAATCTTACATTGAGTTTTTTTTCTGTGGCCAATAACAGAAACCCTTAACTCAAACTGGCTTAATTATTAATGGGGCCTTATTGGCTCATGTAACCAAAAAGTCCACCGGTAGAACTAGTTAAGTTCTGGCTTGATCCTGGGGCTGGAGCAATGTCCCAAAACATGAAACTTGCCATCTCTCAGCATAGCTCTTTGCCAAGCTGGTTTCACTCCCAGGTTCCATATGATATCAAAATGGCTGCCCACCTCTCCAGGTCGATATCTCATCGTGCTTAATTCCTACAGAAAGGAGCCCTACACACCTTGGCCTGATTGGTTTATGAGCCTGTCTGTCCACTAACGCCTACGTTCTAGAAAGTTCAGGGCTCTGATTGGCCAGGTACAGATCATCCCCGAAACAGGCCACAGACTCTAAGAGAGGAGGGAATATGGTTCTCAAGAAGCCAACCAGATTGCCATCACAAAAGAACAAGAAACAGATATCGGATCGGCAACGATAACAAACGCTCACTGCAACACTCTGTATACACTCAAAGCTGCCCCATCACAGAAATCTAAACACACGTTTTATTACTCCCCTCCCAGCACTGGCCTAAACTATTGTTGGTTCTCCACAGTATCCTTTACTGATTTCTAGTCCTGTGCACATACAAACATGTGTACGCAATCAGTATACACACACACACACACACTCCACTCATTTCTCTGCTAGTTTTGTTCTAATTTCCCTAAATATCTCTTATCTTTTGGAAGCAGCCAGCACTCTCCAGGGGCAATACCACACCATGATGCTGGATTCAGACCACCAGTATTTGTAGCCTGGGTCTGCCAAAAATTGGTTGTGCAATCTTGAGCAAGAAACTTAACCTTTGTGAGCCATGACATCCTCATCTGAGAATATAATCACAATCATTCCTAATTCATAGAGTTGCTGTCAGGATGAAATAAAAGATGCATACAACACTCTAAGGACAGGGTCTAAACTCACAATATGTGCTCGCTAGTGTAGGTGATAGGGCATGAATGTCCCTCCTTAGTCCTCCTTCCTCTAGAGAGCCTTAATTTCTCTGAGCAATCTGTCCTAAATGGCCCTTATTTGAACTTCTTTAATACTTACAACTGATGCAGCATTTATTGGCTCCGAGGTGTGCACCATCTGCCCTGCTCATCTGTCTTCCCAACAGTCCAATCCCTGTGCCAGAAGTTGTCCCCTCTCCCCCACTGGGATTCCAACCCCTTTGGAAGGTTGACTTTCACAGTAGATCTGGGGTGAGACAGCCCAGAGTCTAAGCTCCAGTTCTGCCATTTACTGGCTGGGAGGTCATACACAAATTATTTAACTTATAGGAACTTCAGTTTTCTCCTCTGCAAAATATAGCTGATGTCAAACATAAACAAGGCAATATATATACAGTACTTTATCATGGTTCCAGACACATAGTGGGTGCTTACTAAATGGCAGCTGGTATATTATATTACATGCATTTTTAACCTGCTTTAATTTCCCACCTTAATTGTTCTAAGAAATGGTCATCAAATGAGTTTAATTGACCTAAAAATCCCACCTTTCCTATGCATGACTGGATCAATCTCTAGACATATTTTGCAAATAGCATTAGTCTACAAGGTCATATCAGAGCAGAAGACTCACTCATATTATTGAGTAAGAAAATTTCAGCAGCCAAGTTCAGAACAAGAATAATGACAGGGAGCTAAGGACTGAGTTCTTATTATGAAGTGAAAATGCACTGGGCATTAATTTTCCTTTTTCATTTGATCTCCCAACAATCTTGAATAACAAACCATCTTCAATACATAGTGGCTCAAAACAACAACAGTGTAATATTTTCACAGTTCGGTGGGTTGGCTACAGTTTCTCTGATGGTTTTATTTCAGCTCATTCATACAGCTGAATTCAACTAAATGGGCAGGTGTGCTGTGCTGTTCAAAATGGCCTCACTCATATGTCTAGCAGGTGCTGTGGGCTATCAGCTAGAGGACCTTGGTTCTTCTCCATGTGTTCACTCAAGTAAGCCAAACTGGCTTTCTTTTAGCATGGTGGTCTTACGGAAGAGTTTCAACAGGGCAATCCCCACTGGGCTAGTTTTCATCAAGTCTCAGCTTGCACGGCCCATCACAATGGACATTGATGTTCCATTGGCCAAAGCAAGTCATATAGCCAAGGCCAGAATTAATCTGGACAGGGACTTAGATTCTGTCTCTTAATGAGAGGTACAGCAAAGAATTTGTAGCCATTTTTAATCCATTACAGAGAGTTTGTATAAGGTAGCATGTGGCAACCAAGTGACAGAGTTTAGAATCAAATTCAAGTCTGAATGTTCCTCTACTCCTTCTATATACCACAATGTCTCAGAATAGCCCAAGAATGACGATTTCCCATCATCACTTAGATTCATGTTTTCCTTCTTGTAAGACACAGTAGAGTCCCTACCACGTAACAGACAACATTTCTAGCTCTAGGGTAGAGCAAAGTACAAGAAAACTGAAGACTCTGCCTTCAGAAAGCAGAACAGGAAAGGCCATGTGCAGAACATGTAAGAATGTCAAATTAATGGGATGAGGGTAACCGAAGGAAGGAGAAACTTTAGATTGATTGGTCAAGAGAGGTGTCTCTTGGGAGGCCTGAGACAAGAAAGGACAAATGAAGGCAGCCATGGGAAGATGATTCTAAGCAAAGTGTCCAGGAAATGTAAAATTTCCCAAGTCAAAAGGAAGTTTGGCATTGGAAAGACAAAAGTAAACCAGTGTGGACAGAGCAGAAAGAGCAAGAGACAGACTGTAGGGAAAGAGCTGTGAGAGATGGAGAGAAGCTAGAGCTTATGGGACCAAAGAAAGGTGTTTGGGCTTTATTCAAATTGAAACAGGAAGCAATTGGAGCATCCTGAGCAGGGCAGTGATGTGATCTAGTTTACATCTGACCTGGGTAACACTTGGTAAGACACCACCATGCTGGCTGCTCCGTGGTGTGTAGATTGCAGAGAAGAAAGAGCGGAGGCAGAGCTCAGTTGGAAGGTTACATGTTGACAGTGGGCAAGGGTATGGAGAGAAGAGGAAGCGCTGTGATGTGCTTTGGCATGAGGGTTTATAAGACTTCATGATGGATTTCTTAAGGGATGGAGGTTAGTAAAGATTGAACACTATGAATAGAGTTGAGAATGTCGGCAAACACCACTCACTGGGGCCACAGGTAATCAAAAAAAGTGTGAGTCTACTTAATTATGAAACTGAACGTCTTTGTTTTGCCTTGTTTTTCAAAAGGCATGAATAAGAGTCTTTTTGATTATTTTCAAATTCATAGAGGTATGGTAGGTGAAAAGGACAAAATGTTTGAATGATGTACAAAGAGGGGAATAGGAAGTTGGAAATGTACACTTTCTGATTGCTAAGAATGCTTTAGATCCATTATTCCCAGTCACATTCTCTGATTAGAATGTAGGCATTCACCTGTAAACTAAAAGGCAGTCAAATCTAACAATGAGAAAAGAAGAGATGAACATCACGTGAACTGCATCCCATTGTTTATATGGACACCTAGTGGGTGGTGCATCCAAAGACAGTGCAATAATCAAGACAACAGTACTACTTCTTAATAAATTGAGACACATTAGCTTCTCCCGAATCTTCTTCCAAATCCCCATAGCTCCCCAAACCTTGATTCCCTGCCCTCTTTTTTTTTTTTTTTTTTTTGGTGAGCAAGATTGGTCCTGAGCTATCATTTGTTGCCAAAGTTCCTCTTTTTGCTTGAGGAAGATTGTCCCTGAGCTAACACCTGTGCCAATCTTCCTCTATTTTGTATGTGGGACACTGCCACAGCATGGCTTGATGAGCAGTGTGTAGGTCCACACCCAAGATCCAAACCAGCGAAGCCCAGGCTGCCGAAGTGGAGTGCATGAACTTACCCACTATGCCACCAGGACAGCCCCAATTCAGCTCTTTTCTAATTCTCAAAAACTAAAGTTGTCCTTGGTACTTCTGTAAGTAGAATGAACATCCATTCTTTTATATATCCCTTTTACTCGCAAAATACCTAAATCAACCCAGATCATTGAGAAGGCAACCACACCTTGTCAAGGCAAAAGACCTGGATCCCCATCTTGCCTGATAAATTACATCCTGAGACTTAATTCCCTGTTGTCTGCATATTTTTCCTGCAGAAAGCTCCCCTAAACAATAAATCATCTTTCTGTCTTGTCCATCATGTATGGGCTCATTACTTTACACATCATAATTATAATCAACGAATAACACTCAAGAAAAAAAATCCGAACAATGAAATGATACTTTTTTCCTAACATCATTGCAACTTTGTGATTAAAGCTGGTAATAATACAGATGGGTGCTTTGGATGATTTTCATGTAGCTCTTTTCTATTTGGCAGATATTCTTAACAGGTCCGACTACCTAAGGAGGAAAAAAAAAGCTCTTTTGCCTTTAAGACTTGGAAGTCTGATTTTTTAAGTGCACAGATAACTTTAATATCTAAATTGAAAAATGAGAAGAATATCCGTAGGGAAAAAGGAGCTTATTGCTGCCTGCCTGAAGTTCATCAAATGTTGTCACATATTTCTCTAACATTTTTGACTTGGTTAAGTGCAAATTTAGGTGAACACGCTCTTTTTCCCAGGGTTCACGGCAACAGAAATATAATATGTATTTTCTGGTTAATGAGTGCAGCTCTACAGCCTGAGGGATCTTCGGCAAATGGCGCTTCCTGGAGGCAGAAGACTGGACAAAATGACCTTGAATTCCCATTATTTCATGACTTAGTTGTTGCTAATTTTTTAAACACTTCCTTTACACTCCTTCTTAGGTATACTTGTGACATATAATGACTTGAAATCCCCTTCTCAGAATTTAAATCCTCAATAATAGTGCACACAAATTTCTTCCATAACTATGGAGAAAACTTAAGTTAGGAATTAAGAAATTGTAGGGATATTAATAAAGCTCACCTTTAGTTTCGTCGTTATTATATCAGTTGGAAAATCAGTGAATTAGAATTCACATGATTATTGAACCACTGCCACGCGTATAAGTCTAAATTCTTTTTCAGTGTGTGATTTTGGGCAGCAATGTCTAATTCATTGATAACAATCAGATCACCTTACTGATCTCAGTTTTCCTTTCATAGTTACCGTTGACGGCATTTCGTATGGCTTGTGGTTATCAGGGAAAAATTGACAGTAGGTCTCAGGTCATGATGATGCAGTCTTGACTAGGAAGCTTCCGAAAACTTGACCATAAATAACAAGTCTGCCTCTGAGAGGACTGTGTATGCAAAGTGTGAACCTGTCACTTTACGCTACAAAATATTTCCCTGAACCTTTTTCTCCTACTAACTATGTGGCCTTGAGCATGAAGCTTAACTACTCTGTGCCTCAGTTAACTTATCTGTTAAATTATGGGGTTGTGGTAAGTATTCAATGAAGCAACACTTGAAAATGCTTAGGGCAGTCTTTGGTAAGTGAGACATATTAGTACTGTTGGGGCTGTTATTACTATTCTCTCTTCATTTAGTGAACTTTCACGTGTCATTCCTGATCCAGCTGTTCAAGCCCCGCTCTGAGAAGCCTTCTTGACTCCCACAGGCCAAGTTTATCATTTCTTCCTCTGTACTTCATTCTCCTTTGAGTCCTTAAGTAATTTTGATGATAATTATTTGCTCTTACATCCATCTCCCCCACTAACCCCTGTCTACCCCTTTGGTTGGTGTCTTTCCAAAGCAGAAATAGCGTCTTCTGTGTATCTACCCTGGATACTGGCATATCTCCTTGCACATGCGAAAGAAGAAATGAATTTGCTCCTGGCAAGTCTACTGGTAACGAATTTAGGCTAGTTCTAGAGATAAATGAAAAAGGAATAAAGCATTTTGCTTAGTCTTAACATTTGTAAACATTCATTTCAATTCGAATATCACCATTTGCAACCAAATAGAATGAATCTAGTCAGTGGTTGTCAGTCACTGCTCCATCAGAAAAAGTAGATACAACTGTCCATTAAGTGCCTCCTGATGGGCAAACCAACACTATCTCTAAAATAGTTCTGCCCTCCACAAAAATAGCAAGCCTGGATGATGTCAAGCCTCTTTATCAATCAAGCAATTTACAGGAAATACAGTGGACAGAAGAACATGTTATATGGCACTATGATGATGAAATTAGGAAAATCCACTGTGAGAAACTCTACAGGCCAAACTCTGCAAGACAAATGACCAAATAAATTTCAGGGCAAAAGAAGAGAAGGAGAAAGCTACTGATTCAAAGAGACTTAAGAGACAGGTCAGTCGATTGCAAGAGGTGGACTGTATTTGAACGTTGATGTAAACAAATTCTAAAAATAAATTTAATGCTGACTGGATAGTTGATAATATTATGGAATTATTATTAATTACCTTAGGTGTGATGATAGTTATTTTGAAAAGAGTCCTTACATTTTAAAGATATATACTGAAATATTTGCAGATGAACTGGTAACACGTCTGGCATTTTCTTCAAAGTAATCCTGAGTGGGTAGAAATTTAGATAAAACAAGATGCAGGAAGAGTTGAGGATTGCTGAGGCTGGTGATAGATGCATGGAGGACTGTGGTACTGTTCCACTCTGAGTGTGCTTGCAATTCTTAGTTATAAAAATAAACTGAAAGGTGAATAATTCCCTCTATGTTAAAAGAAGCTTTTATGTATTCTCTGTTTCCCCTGGATTGCAAATTCTGACCATTTTTTTGCTACCCATGAGACCAGATGCACTCTTCATACAGCAGAAGTGTCCAATCATTGTTTATTGGATTAGATTTTCTAGCTTGTGAATCTTTTGGTCATAACATATACATTTATCAGCCGAAAAATGGACATGTTGTATGTATTCCTAGTAAATGTAACACCAACTATCATATTAATAATTGCTTATTAATGTATGTTTACTTCCTTGCCACTGTGAATATTAATTCACATGGAGTCATCTCACTTAATTCTTGCAGAACTTCACGAGGTGAGGCACATGTTATAAGATAACATGGTGATGCAATGACCAACACAGAGACTGAGGCTTATTGGGAGGAGGTACTTTGTCCAAGATCACGTGGTAAACGGCAGAGCTGAGGCCACACCTAGATCTTCCAGACTTCAAAACCCAAGTTCTTAACCCCTCCCACCTGGCACCTTTCCTTATGGGTCAGGTAGGGGGGAATGACTCAAAATAAGAATAAAATGTGATTTCTTTTCATAAGAAGCATTATAGAGACCTGGTCTTAAGTCGAACGGCTATAGAGAGATGGGTGGGAGTGGAAAAGTCTTCCTGGACGAATTGAGACGAGGACTGGAGAGGGTCGCCGACTTCAGACAAGCATGAGACAACAGGTCTAAGACAAGAAAACAAGACAACCAAAGGCCTAGAGCAAAGATTCCAAACCAGCGGTCCAGCCCAACTTTGTGTTTGGTCTGCATAAGATTCAAAACATTTTTGAATGACTTGCCAACATTTAAAACTCACAAAATTTCACATATAAATTTATATTTCTGGGCTTTAATAAAAACCAGATTTGGCAACACTGAGCCCATGTTTCTCCACAGTCATTAGAAAGTCTGACGCAAAGGAGAGATTTGCTGAAAGTAACATTTTAGGGAGTATCATGGAGACTGTATTTAAGGGAAAAGATGCTAGAATCAGAAATTTTTTTTTTAAGTCTGGACTGAAATAGTGAGGTCCTGGACAACTTAGAAGCAGAGGGAATGGAAAGAAAGGGGAGAAAAACTCATGAACAGAAGTGGCAATGGCACTTGGTAATAGGATGAACCTAAGAAGTAACATTATGTGACTTATACCAAATCGTGACTGGCTTCGAGTTACCTAACCTTCACAACTGGAAGAATAAGGGGTTTGGGGAGAGACCTTTGCTGCATCAGGATCATTAGAAACCAAGGCAGATGTTGGTTTTGTGATGGAATCTCTTGGGAGATGGTGACTCAAGAGATCAATATAGAAAATGATTTCAACTAAACAACAATGTAGCATCCACCACATCGATGTCTTGTAGACACTTAGAAATATGGAAATAGGATTTTTGTAAGAGACAGGAGATGGAGATGTTGGAAAATTGTTCAGTTCTATTCTGACTGCTTCAAGAGACACAAGACCAAGAGATAGTCAGCCTTCTACCAAATAATTTTACAGCAAGGTCAGAGAAAAGAGATGTATCAGAAGCAGTTAGATGCTCATGGCCAGTGCACATGTGATGAAGCCAAGGCGGACAAATAACCTTGTGTCCAGGGAACATTTCTTGACAGTATCACTCCTTTTTGAACCATGTCATGAAGGAAGAGTAGATACAGCACAAGAATGTGGAATCAATATAACAAAGTTTGCCCTGATTCAACCAATATTTGATGAGTACCTACTAAGTGAAAAACATAAACAATCTATCTCTCCATTTGCTTTATTCTTCCTCCTAATAGTTGACAATTTCAGACATCACATTATGCATTATATAGGTGCTCACTTGCTTGATTCTTGCCTATCTCCCCAGTGGAATGCAAGTTCCATGACAGCAGGGACTTCGTCTCCTTTGTTTACAAGAGTGTCCTCAAGGCTTAGGGCAGTCCCTGAAACACAGTGAGTTCTCAATAATTATTATTTGCAAGTGTCCATCCTCACAGAGCTCACAGCCTAGAATGAATAGAAGACTGAGCAGGCAGTTACAATACGGTGTGTGCAGCGCGAGCAGTTCAGGACGCTAGGAGAACCCGCAGGTGAGACTGCTGTAGTGGCCCTACCTCACAGAAAGAGAAACAGGACAGTTTAGTCTCTCTGCATCTTTATTAAACGGATTGCACTGAAAGACACACACCCAAAGCTAAAAGGATGATGAAATTGTGTCATTTTTTACTTCTATCTCCAGCACACAAATCTTATAGGAAGAAAAAGTGCTGCACGTGATTTTGTCACTAAATTTACTCATCTGTGGTGCCACTTAAATGGGGGTGGGGATAAACAAGCTGGAGATGAGAGCATCTATATCATTCCTGAGCTGTACAGAATCATCTCAGCCTTGGTGGAATTAATCGAAGGCACTGGATGAGATTTTTTAATGTGTGTGTGTGTGTTTTCAAGGATTGTGCATCCTCACTCTCATGAAGAAAATCCATGGACAGTTACTATGCACTGTCAGGGGAGGGAAAGCCCTTCCCTCTCACTTCTGCTAGCCAGCCTGGATATCGGGACAAACCCCAGAACCCGCCTTATCAAAAGGCTTCCATCGCAAAGCAGCAAGAAATTGTCAGATATAGATGGTGATGCTGACTTCTCAATAGGGGAAATAAAGGACCTAAATTAGACTTCTATAAAAAGAATATTGCATATTTATTTCCACAATAACACCCAGGAAAAACGTTAGTCAAGAAGCAAGCAATTGGGTGAATAAATAAGCTTGTCTCTGTTCTCATCAATTAAGTTATTACATCAGTTGGAAAACCAGTGAATTATAATACAGATGTTTAATGAAACACTGCTGAGCCTATAAGTCAAACTCTTATTTTGTGGTGTGATTTTGGCTGCATAGTTTTGTGTGTGTTAAACCGTATTTATTAGCTGATACCCATTATTATTTTGAGCAAGGTATAATTCAGTTGTCAGCCTCCATCGCAGGCAAGCAGATTTAATCAGTAAGAGCCGCTTTGCTACCGAGTATAAAACAATGTGGGTTTCATGAAGCAATCACGGCAGTGTGAAAAAATGGGATTAATTAGTATTGTATAAGAACAGGCAGGATGCTCATTAAAACCTTGTGAGGTGGCTCTTGATAAACTGCCACTTGATGGGACCGCATTAATGTGACAAGGCAAAGACTTCATTTCCAAATCCTGTCTGATTGCATCTTGCTTTTAAGTTACCTGGAATGACCTCCCTGGCATTCGGAAGACAAAGATCAAAATGACTGCCAGGGATCCTGGAGCCACCTGGACCGAGGAAGCCAAGCATAGATGGGGAAGCTTCAAAGACGACTTTTTTTGAACTCGCAGTCAAACATGAATCAATAGCTGCAAATGAGGCCGCGCCGGGGGTGGCAGCTTTGCATTCTCACTCTGCAGGTCGGGCAGAAACTCATTTGACAATTGGCAACCCACCTTAACGAAGGCCGCGTACGAGTCCGTTGTTTGTTTACCCAGTGCTCGCGATGTTTGGAAATGGACACGGCCTGAGGAAGACGGGGGGGGGGGGGGGGGGGGGGGCCCAGGGGGGGGGGGGGGCCCCGGGGGGGGGGGGGAAAGGGGAAGGAGGCCAATCCAGGCGGGCGTCTCTGAGCCCC